>NC_044036.1:341623781-341923781 GCF_901765095.1 Microcaecilia unicolor
CTTGGTGCTTTTTTTTGTTATTTGGACTTTGCTCTGTACTTTGGACCCTCTTTGCGCTACTGTGATGCTTAAATTTATATCAGGGATCATACCTCAGTCAGATTATTCCTCACTCTGAATCTGGCAATTTTCCAAATCTGTAGCCAGGTCCAAGCAACCTTTGGAAACGTGTATGCAATTTAAACCATGCTTCTCTCACCAAGGAGATCCAAAATAGGGAAATAGCTCCAGGGAGCTGTGAATGAAGGGTCATGGAACTGGCACCAACACCCAAGAAAGGCTGGAAGCCCAAAGAAGCAGAAGAAAACAACAACCATACTAAAGGAACTGATAAACAGTAACATTCATGGATCATATGCCACATATATCCAGATCCTGCATGATCTGTTCGGACACGATGGAAGTAGTCCTGAGCTTCCATCTAGATACTACTACTACTATTTGACATTTCTAAAGCGCTACTAGGGTTACGCAGCGCTGTACAATATAACATAGAAGGACAGTCCCTGCTCGAAGAGCTCACAATCTAATGGACAAATGTATAGATAGATAGATAGATAGATAGATAGATAGATAGATAGATAGATAGATAGATAGATAGATAGATAGATAGATAGTGGAAATCTAGACAATAGGGAGATCTCAAAACTTAAGCATGCTAAAGTCTCTGTCTATACAGAGGAAAGGCCTCGAGAAGCCCCCGGCAAACAAACAAAGCTCAAGGGGCTGGACTTCTTCATCCTTGGCCAAAAAACCTCTGTGCTGCTGTAATGTTAGTATCAATTTAATTATTTTTACTTACATAGTAACATAGTAGATGATGGCAAAAAAAATACCTGCACGGTCCATCCAGTCTGCCCAACAAGATAATCTCATATGTGCTACTTTTTGTGTATACCCTACTTTGATTTGTACCTGGGCTCTTCAGGGCACAGACCGTAAAAGTCTGCCCAGCACTATCCCCGCTCCCAACCACCGGCTTTGGCACAGACCGTATAAGTCTGCCCAGCACCAGCCCCGCCTCCCACCACCGGCTCTGGCACAGACCGTATAAGTCTGCCCAGCACTAGCCCCGCCTCCCACCATAAAATCTATTTTTAAAGTTTTTTTATTCATTTAACTATGCCTAATACAGCATAGTTAAATGAATAAAAAACTTTAAAAATATGAAATATCCTTATTAATATGCTTCTATGTAGAGGTTGACCAAAACTGCAGCCGAAACTTATCTCCTGGTTTTGGCCAAAACAACCCAAAAACTAAAGTTTGGTTGTATGAATGTGAGAAAATGGCATCCATTTTGAGAGCAGAGCCAGTCAGAAGCAACTGGGGATCACTCCTGTTCCTCACTACAATCCCTGACAGTCTAGGGGTGTAAGACAGGCTGGGGGGGGGGGGGGGTGGTAACTCCTGGTCAGAGGGGAGAGGGTCAGAGGGAGACAAATAGGACAAAGTACGAAGCACAAATCTTCAGCTTCCACCCAAAAAAGACACCATGGCCGTAACCTTTCAGCCGAAACATAAACCAGGCAGAAGAAGGATTTTAGGCCAGTTTTGGAACCATAACCGAAAGTCAGCCAGCCTCTACTTCTATGGCACCATAAATGACCGCCTTTTATATGTGAATTGCCATACCAGGGGGAAGGGGAAGAGGATTGACAGCTGGCGTTTCTTCAATGATCAATTTCTTTAACTAATGAGAGTAAAATAATTTGTCAACATTCTGCCACCTTCCCTAACACCCCGTCCAGAACCTGTACAAGTCGTTGGTGAGGCCCCACCTGGAGTATTGTGTTCAGTTTTGGAGGCCGTATCTTGCTAAGGATGTAAAAAGAATTGAAGCGGTGCAAAGAAAAGCTACGAGAATGGTATGGGATTTACGTTACAAGACGTATGAGGAGAGACTTGCTGACCTGGACATGTATACTCTGGAGGAAAGGAGAAACAGGGATGATATGATACAGACGTTCAAATATTTGAAAGGTATTAATCCGCAAACTAACCTTTTCCGGAGATGGGAAGGCGGTAGAACGAGAGGGCATGAAATGAGATTGAAGGGGGGCAGACTTAAGAAAAATGTCAGGAAGTATTTTTTCACGGAGAGAGGGTGGTGGATGCTTGGAATGCCCTCCCGCGGGAGGTGGTGGAGATGAAAACGGTAACAGAATTCAAACATGCTTGGGATAAACATAAAGGAATCCTGTTCAGAAGGAAGGGATCCTCAGGAGCTTAGCCTTGAATGGGTGGCAGAGACGGTTGGGAGGCGGGGCTAGTGCTGGGCAGACTTATAAGGTCTGTGCCAGAGCCGGTGGTGGGAGGCGGGGCTGGTGGTTGGGAGGCAGGGATAGTGCTGGGCAGACTTATACGGTCTGTGCCCTGAAAAAGTCAGGTACAAATCAAGGTAAGGTATACACAAAAAGTAGCACATATGAGTTTATCTTGTTGGGCAGACTGGATGGACCGTGCAGGTCTTTTTCTGCCGTCATCTACTATGTTACTATGTTATATTTAGGGACCTAATTGCATCTGCCATTTGGGAAAATCTGTTTTCCTATTTCTGTATGAATTTTCTGTGACTACTATTTTGGGTATAAAATCACACCTTGTGATATTCTGTGACAAACATACATTTTAAAAAGACCAAAGACCAAGTACTGCCTCTTACTGCAGATATGGAATGAATCTGAAGAAAGAACTAGAGGCAAGAGAAAGGCCAACCTCAGTACGAGGAACAAAGACTTTCTGACAAGGGAAGGTTTCCTTGGATGCCTCAGTCCCGAGTGTGTCACAGACCAACCTGAGGGGCAGAATCAAACCCTATACTGAGACATGCTTTACTGGATTTCCTGGGGACAAAAAACAGACTTAGCCTGCATGACATTACATTTTGACATGACCATTTATCTGTTCAAAAAGTTTCATTACTTTATGAAAGCTGTTTTGAAGATGATTTGTCTAAAACATCTCTCCAATACATTTTAGTTTGCATATTCCCTTTGTCTATACTGAAAGGGTTTTTTTTTTAAAAGGACTATTTGAATGGTTGTGTTTCATTCACACAACTTGAATTCACAAATGTAGGCGTTCTCCCATCAATAGGTCTTAAACCTGTGCCAGAATTAAATTATCTTTTCTCTAAATATAATTAAAAGGCTCTAAATACATATTTCAGCAACTTGGTTTTGTGTATGGAAAATATACTGTCTCAAATACATGCGTCACTGAACACAAACCAAGCTGTCCTGCATTACTGAACTTATTTTCACTCATGCTTGGAAGATCAGAGCATTTCTGTAATTTCTGATAAGAAAAATATTACTGTCAGCTAAACACAATTGTGTTTTAAGATGACCTATTACAAAAACACAGAACACTAAAAACTAGAGATAATCCTGAGGTCACATCCATTCAAAAATGGCAGCAGTGATCATCTTACCTTAGCTGCCTTGGAGTAATTTCTCCAGATGGTTTTACCAGAGGGAAATCGTGCCAAACGAATCTCATTGAATTCTTTGATTGGGTAACTGGAGAACTGAATCATCGACGTGCTATAGACATAATCTACTTAGATTTTAGCAAAGCTTTTGACACGGTTCCCCATAGGAGGCTCTTAAATAAACTAGATGGGCTGAAGATAGGTCCCGAAGTGGTGAACTGGATTAGGAACTGGTTGACGGACAGACGACAGAGGGTGGTGGTAAATGGAGTTCGCTCGGAGGAGGGAAAGGTGAGTAGTGGAGTGCCTCAGGGATCGGTGCTGGGGCCGATTCTGTTCAATATATTTGTGAGTGACATTGCCGAAGGGTTAGTAGGTAAAGTTTGCCTACTTGCGGACGATACTAAGATTTGCAACAGAGTGGACACCCGGGAGGGAGTGGAAAGCATGAAAAAGGATCTGAGGAAGCTAGAAGAATGGTCTAAGGTTTGGCAATTAAAATTCAATGTGAAGAAATGCAAAGTGATGCATGTAGGGAGTAGAAATCCACGAGAGACTTATGTGTTAAGCGGTGAGAGTCTGATAGGTACTGAGGAGGAGAGGAATCTTGGGGTGATAGTATCCAAGGATCTGAAGGTGACGAAACAGTGTGACAAGGCGGTGGCCGTAGCGAGAAGGTTGCTAGGCTGTATAAAGAGAGGTGTGATCAGCAGAAGAAAGGAAGTGTTGATGCCCCTGTACAAGTCGTTGGTGAGGCCCCACCTGGAGTATTGTGTTCAGTTTTGGAGACCGTACCTTGCGAAGGATGTTAAAAAAAATGGAAGCGGTGCAAAGAAAAGCTACGAGAATGGTATGGGATTTGTGTTCCAAGACGTATGAGCACAGACTTGCTGACCTGAACATGTATACCCTGGAGGAAAGGAGGAACAGGGGTGATATGATACAGACGTTCAAATACTTGAAAGGTATTAATCCGCAAACAAATCTTTTCCGGAGATGGGAAGGCGGTAGAACGAGAGGGCAGACTCAGGAAAGATGTCAGGAAGTATTTTTTCACAGAGAGGGTGGTGGATGCTTGGAATGCCCTCCCGCGGGAGGTGGTGGAGATGAAAACGATAACAGAATTCAAACATGCGTGGGATATGCATAAAGGAATCCTGTGCAGTAGGAATGGATCCTCAGAAGCTTAGCCGAAATTGGATGGCGGAGCAGGTGGGGGAAGAGGGGTTGGTGGTTGGGAGGCGAGGATAGTGGAGGGCAGACTTATACGGTCTGTGCCAGAGCCAGTGATGGGAGGCGGGACTAGTGGTTGGGAGGTGGGAAATACTGCTGGGCAGACTTGTACGGTCTGTGCCCTGAAAAAGGCAGGTACAAATCAAGGTAAGGTATACACATATGAGTTTATCTTGTTGGGCAGACTGGATGGACCATGCAGGTCTTTTTCTGCCGTCATCTACTATGTTACTATGCTATGTAGATGAGTCAGTTTTGCACATACCATGACAGGAACCAGTCACACGTAGTACATAGGGGAAGACCTCAGTCTTTTAGATTCATACAAATCCTCATCTCTACATTTGCACTGTGCAAAAAAGTGCCTCCTTCTGAATTTTGTAACACATTACCTCTATGGGAGGCTCCAAGCTTACCTGTCCTCAGTCCTAAGGTTAATTCTTTATTTGAACATAAGAATAGCCATACTGAGTCAGACCAATAGTCCTTCTAGCCCAGTATCCTGTTTCCAACAGTGGCCAATCCAGGTCACAAGCAGCATTACATGCTACCAGTCACTGGGCAAGAAGGTATCTCCATGAACATCTCAATGACAGACTATGGCCTTTCCTCCAGTAACTTGTCCAACCCTTTTTTAAACCCAGATATGGTAACTGCTGTTACTACGTCCTCCAGCAAGGAGTTCTAGAGTTCAGCTCTTCGTGCAATGAAAAATATTTCCTCCTGTTTGTTTTAGAACTATTTCCATGTAACTTCATTGAGCGTCCCCTAGTCTTTGTACTTTTTGACAAACTACACCACTTAGGATTTTGTAGACCTCAATCATATCTCCCCTCAGCCACCAAAGCTGAAGAGACCTAACCTCTTTAGCCTTTCCTCATATGAGAGGAGTTCCATCCCCTTTATAATTTTGGTCACTCTCCTTTGAACCATTTCTAATTCTGCTACATCTTTTCTGAGATACGGCGACCAGAATTGAATAAAATACTCAAGGTGAAGTCACATCATGGAGTGATACAGAGGCATTATAATATTCTTGGTCTTATTTGCCATCCCTTTCCTAATAATTCCTAGCATCCTGTTTGCTTTTTTGGCTGCTTCCACACAGTGGGCAAAAGATTTCAGTGTACTGTCTACCACAACACTTAGAATGGGGGTTCAGCACCCAAGAAAAAGATCTCTCTCCCACCCCTAAGAAGGACCATAGCATCAGGTAACTATGATTTGGATTATTATTCCCAATGTGCATCACTTTGCATTTGTCCACATTAAATTTCATCTGCCATTTGGATGCCCAGTCTTCCAATTTCCTAAGGTCTTCCTGCAAGTTTTCACAATCTGCATATGTTTTGGCAACTTTGAATAGTTTTGTGTCATCTGCAAATTTAATCTCACCACTTGTTCCAATTTCCAGATCATTTATATATGTTAAATAGCATCGGTCCCAGTACAGATTCTTGCGGCACTCCACTATTCACCTCGTCCATTGAGGATACGTTGAAACCCTCTGCTCTGTGTGCAGCGGTGGCGAAGAAAGCAAACAAAATGTTAGGTATTATTAAGATAGGAATGAAAAACAAAAATGAGGATGTTCTAATGCCTTTGTATCCCTCCATGGTGCAATCAAACTGAATTCTGTGTGCAATTCTGGTCACTGCATCTCAAAAAAGATATAGTGGAATTGGAAAACGTACAGAGAAGGGTGATGAAAATGATAAAGGGGATGGGATGAATTCCCCATGAGGAAAGGCTGAAGCAGCTAGGGCTCTTCAGCTTGGAGAAAAGACGGCTGAGGGGAGATATGGTAGAAGTATATCAAGTGGAGTGGACCAGGTAGATGTGGGGGTACATAATGAAGTTACAAAACAGAAATTTAAAACAAATTGGAGAAAATATTTTTTCACTCGTGTAATTAAACTCTGGAATTCATTGTCAGAGAATGTGGTAAAAGCAGTTAGATTAGCAGGGTTTAAAAAAAGGTTTGGATATCTTCCTTAAAGTCCATAATTTTTTATTTATTTATTTTTGTTACATTTGTACCTCGCGCTTTCCCACTCATGGCAGGCTCAATGCGGCAGGCAATGGAGGGTTAAGTGACTTGCCCAAAGTCACAAGGAGCTGCCTGTGCCGGGAATCGAACTCAGTTCCTCAGTTCCCCAGGACCAAAGTCCACCACCCTAACCACTAGGCCACTCCTCATCTCCATAATCCATTATTAAGATGGACTTGAGAAAAATATTGCTTATTTCTAGGATAAGCAGCATAAAATGTATTGTACTGTCTTGGGATCTTGCCAGGTACTTGTGGCCTGGAATCAGGATACTGGGCTTGATGGACCTTCGATCCGTCCCAGTAAACCAATGCTTATTTTCTTATGTTCTAAATAGCTATTTAACCCTTCCCTGTTTTCTGTCTAATAACTAATTCCTAATCCACAACAGAATATTGCCTCATATCCTATGACTTTTCAATTTTCTCAAGAGTATCTCATGAGAAACTTTCTCAAAAGCTTTCTGAAAATCTAGATACACTACATCAACCGGCTCACCTTTATCTACATGTTTATTTATGCCTTCAAAGAAATGAAGCAAATTGGTGAGGCAAGACTTCCCTCAGCTGAAACCATGCTGTGTCCCCAATAAACCATGTTTATCTACGAGTTCCATAATTTTATTCTTTATAATAGTTTCCACTATTTTACCCAGCACAGACGTCAGGCTTACTGGTCTGTAATTTCACCCCTTGCATATATCACAGCAGGTGGGGTGCTGCCTGGACATGCACTGATCAAGAGGACATAGACTTTTACTCAAGTTATTATATGGGTGCAGGTAGGTATCATACCTCTCTGTGTGATACTAAAATGCATAAAGATATACTGTCAGAAAGCTCTCCATTACACAGTAAGGTCAGACTCACAGCGAAGCCAAAGAAAATAATTTTTGTTTTACTTGAAGCAATCGGTTCTCAGTCCAGTCTGCAAAGCACCTTGCCTCTCTTTCCAGTTGAAATTTCATGCTATAAGTTATGGACGTGCAGGAGATCTCCATGTATACATGCATTTGGTCTCAACATCAAGCTGATGTATTCAAATATTTCAATGCTGGACACTGGACATACACAGCAATACACATTACGGATAGCCCAAGACCCAGACTGGCCAAAGTGTTCCCAAGGACTAGAAGACTGAGTTCTAAGCCAACACTTCGTTACATACAAAAGAGACCAGAAAGGCTTAACGTTCCCCACTGCATCAACACACAGGCCCCTAACGCTCCTCACATATCAACTTCACTTTTTTAAATTATTTAACATTTAAGAAAATGATTTTGAGGCATAGGGCTACTGGATTCTCCTTGCAGAATGAGATTCTCTGGGAGAGTCCAAAATATGGCGCTAACTGTATGTGAGAAAAGGAGATTAAAAGGATGAAAAAACAGGAAACAATTTGTTCTGTGTGGCACGAATGTTTTCCTAAAATTCTCAAGGAATGATGGGCTTCCACATTTATACAGGACTCAAACTGCAAGCAGCTCAAATATAATCAAACCTCTCTCCTTTCCTGACCAGAACGCTACCGAGCAACTCAATGCAGCGCAAAAATACAATGTCAGCAGAAAAGACAGAGGAGGGTTCAATATATGCAGGATATATAGCCAAGACAACCCCGAGAAGCTGCAGTGCAGTTGCTAAGACAGAGCTGCATCCAGCAACCTTTCCTAGCTGTATAATCAGAGGTGTCAATCAACTCTTGCAGGAAAGCCCCAACTCAGATTTAGCACTGCAACAAACACAGACATAAGCAACACAGACCCAAAAACAACACTTAACGGCAAAAGAGAGAGAAAAAAAAGAGGCACAGAATCTCAAGCTTGTGCCTGGACTAATGTGGCACAGACACTAAGCATGTTCTTGCATTGCTTCTTAGGGAGGACATCACCAAGCCAGAGAATAATAAATTTGTTGAGAAGAGATGTTCCAACACACTTCTGGGATCTCAAACTTCCTGGCGAAGCGCTCAACCTGTCTGATTTGTGCATGAGCATTTCCCATCACTCAGAAGCATAAAAATAAGGCTCGTTTATGAGCTTCTTAGGAGATGGCAATGTAATTTTAATTTCAATGAGCAAAACCCCATCACCAGCATCAAATCCCCAGCACAGTTTTAGAGACAGTCCGTGTGCTCAGGGCCAGCTGGAGAGCTGCCAAATCTTAGTTTTGCCACAGGTCAATCAACTGTGATTCCCTTTACTGTCCAGTGCATTGCATCCCACGGTCTGGCGCGATGCAAACAGGGCAGAATCAGCTCCGCAGGCAAAACTAAAGTTGACACATATGCATGAGCTCTCCACCCCCCCAGAACTGCTCTGTTTCCTCAACATTCAAGGTTAGAAGCCGGATGTCGATGCCCTTCCCAATTCTTTTTATGTTCATATTCGGTTTGCAGAACCCCCTTGACTTGGCTGCATGAGCTTCAGGTAGAACAATCAACTTAACACATTATTTTAGTTTTGGTATATGCGAATGTATAAAAGAATGGCATTTATTAACACGCCTCATCAGCAAGGGGTTTAAATATTTAAACATTGTCTGAAGTACTTCTAACGGTGCAGGCGAGCCTGAAAATGATGGAGTCACTGCCGTGGGAAATAGAAGATGCATTAAGAAAGCATGATGCAAACAGGAACGCGGTGTTTCAGTACAAAGCTGTTCTTGTCGGAGAGCAATTTACAACAAATAATACTCCTCTCACAAGCCAACTCATAAATCCAAAAGCACGGAGGTTTACTCCAAAAGGCCTTTCCAAACTGGCTCACCACCAGAATGCCAGCATGCAGAGTCCGTTAATGTCCAGCTCGGAACAGCATTTCTCTCCCCAAGGAACACTTGTCAGCTCCTCTTCCCAGGCAAGAGAGCACAACCTACTACTTCCATAAAGGAAACTTTGGCACATAAATAAAACAAGTGTTATTGGAGAAAAGGTTCCACTCTGTTGATACCTTGTTAGAGAAAAGGAACAGGGGGAACGTGCAGCAAGAAAGCACACCTTTGAAACGTTCAGTTCCAAAACCATCAAACCTGGATTCAGGTTATAAATGTGGCTGTTCTTCCACCGCCTTATGTGTTGCTGAGTAATGGCGGAAAAAGCTTGTGAAACTTTATACCGGAACATTAATCAATATGGGCCCTTAAGGTTTTAGCAGAATACCTATCACCAAAAAATGAGGATTTAAGTCTGTCTCTAAAAAGCAGAGCTCTGGATCATTGACAGTTCCTGCAAAGAATGCAGGAGGATAGAGAAGATTAAAATGTGGGGGCCCAGCGTTGGCAAGTGGTTTATACCTTTCCACAGCATTATTCACCATTACTTCATATAGCAGCACTCAAAGTTTGCAAGTCTCATCTTACATTTCGATGCTGCTTACAGAGCCACTTACTGAGCACTTTGGAAGGAAAACATTTTCTCCTACAGACCACCACCAATTATCTAGTTTGAAAATATTTCTGCCAGATTAAATGCCTGTATTTCATTTAAAAAAATGTGCTAAATTTATGCCCCACTGGAAGACCAAATTCATTTTACTCATGTAGAATAAGCTGCTCCTGTTCCTACTGGGACCACAGTGGTATTCATTTCCAATCCTCAAGGACTGCAAATAGGTTGGGTTTTCAGGCTATCCCTAATGAAAATGCATGAGATAAATTTGCACACAATGGTGGTCTGCATGGTCTTTAAGGATATACTGAAAACCTCACCTCCAGGATCACCAGTGAGTGCCTTTAAGGTACAGCATCCCACTAAAATCAGGAAATGGAGCACTCCAAGCTCACTTGCAGTCAGCCAGCAAAGGATTTTAAAGGTAGCTCAAGAAGCACCACCTACCCTGCTGGCTAAAGACACAAAAATGCATTAGAAAGTTCCTGCTGCTTCAGGGCACATGTAAGAGTAAATCTTTCGCAAAAATCATGTAATGGTCATTTTTATAGTTACTGATCTATCCAGCACTACACAATGGTGATAAATACTCTAGTACAGCAAGCTCCTTGTCCAAACAGCTTACAATCTAAGTATATATCTGAGTGGCTTGTCCAATGTCCTAAGGAGTTTCAGTGGGAGGAGGAGGAGAAATGAATCCGGGTTTTCCACTGGTCTAACCACTACGATGCCATTTTCTCCTCTTTGGATGGTTTCTAAAACCCTGTTCAAACATTGACCAATCATCAGTATACCTAACCAGACTTCTATCACAGCACTCCACAACGCAGTCTGTGCAAAAAATAAAAATTTAATTTAAGACACATGCAATATAATCAAATCCCAATACAATCATATCTAGTACCACCCCATGCATTCATAAATCACAGAGCAACTGGGCAGAGTTCTGAGGTTTAGCACATTTGCTTTACATGAACATCACTAAACAATGGAAGCTGGGAGCACAGTGCAAAAATCTACCTCAGACAAGCCAAAGTTTATTCTCATCTTCTAATATACTTGATTTAAACTAAATGAATTGCTTGAAAAGAAGAGTAATTTTTAACAACTGTTTGGATCATGTGTGGTAATGGAGAGTTCTACAAGATGGCTTAGCAAATGTCTGACAGTTTTCTTTCATTTGATGTCATTCAGGGGCCCAGATCCTTCATCCCAGGGACTTTCATGCTCAAATGCAATCTCTTCTGTCAAGGGATGGTGACTAAAGTCACAAATCACCACAGCATATTTGCCTTGCACTGTAAATCACCAGCCCACTCATGTGCAGAAGCGAGGCCTGCAGAAAGAGGATCTTGCTTCTGCCCATCAGCTCAAGGGTTTGTTACACCCTTATCTAATTTGCTTTGACTGCACATCCCCCCCACCCCCATTGCATCATTTCCGGCACCCCTCCCTCCTCCCCCTCCCAAGTCCAGTCTCTTTCCTTCTCCTCTGTCCCTCTCCCTGCGGGTCCAGTAGTGCTCCCTCACCTCTCTCATTCCCCCATGCTCCTGAGAGCACCGGCTTCCTAACCATTCCCGCATACAGTTCAAACTCCAGTTATTGGCCTATAAGTGCATTCACTCTGCAGCTCCTCAATACCTCTCCACACTCATCTCTCCCTACATTCCTCCCAGGGAACTCCATTCACTGGGTAAATCTCTCTTATCTGCACCCTTCTCCTCTACCGCTAACTCCAGACTCCGTTCCTTTTATGTTGCTGCACCATATGCCTGGAATAGACTTCCTGAGCCGGTACGACAAGCTCCACCTCTGACCATCTTCAAATCTAAGCTAAAAGCCCACTTTTTTGATGCTGCTTTTAACTCCTAACCCTTATTCACTTGTTCAGAACCCTTATTGTATCATCCTCACTTTAATATTCCCTTATCTCTTGTTTGTCCTGTTTGTCTGTCCTAATTAGACTGTAAGCTCTATCGAGCAGGGACTGTCTCTTCATGTTCAAGTGTACAGCGCTGCGTACGTCTAGTAGCGCTATAGAAATGATAAGTAGTAGTAGTGCTGGACCCACAGGGAGGGGGAAGACAGAAAGGGAGAGACCAGATGGTGGGCAGAGGGAGAAAAAGGTTTAAACCTGTGGACTAGGTGAGGTCAGAGGCTGGGTATTTTGGTGCCCTTGATCGCCAGCACCCTGGGCCAGAGCCTCACCCGGTCCAATAGTTAACCTGGCCCTGATACTGGGTACACAAGAGGCTTCACCTGAGCTCATCCTAAAGAAAGCAGGTTTGAAGGACCGAGGAGGAGGGGGGAGAGAGAAGAGAAAGCGGGGCTGGACTCTGGGAGGAGGGTGGAACACAACAGAGGGAAGGATCTGGCAACAGCTCAGGCAGCCTGTTTTAGCTGCAGGGCTGCTAAAAAAAAAAAAAAGCAGGTTTGACAGAATGAGTAGGTTGTGGGGGGGAGGAGGCAGAGGGGGAGGGCCCCAAGACAGGGAAGCTTCAACGGAGGAGGTAGTACATGGTTGATGGTGAATAGCCATTGCTTGCTGCAAATGATGGTCCATAGGGCCCTTGGCAATGGCAGGTTGAGGAAGCTTCTTCAGTCGTTTTCATTTTTCCATGTAGAGGAGCAGAGTGATGTGCTCCTTGCTCCTCTGTGGCTCCAAAGGGGTAGGACCTGCCCCTTTGGGTACGCGCTGCAAACCACAGCAGAAACGTCAACTTGTACCCAAGAGGGCCCTCAGCCAAGGGGATGATGCTCCGTGGTGTCTTCATCACTGCCTGATACTTAGCACCAACACTGCAGCTCAGATGGATCCCAGACAGAAGTGGCAGACACACCAACTTGTACCCAAGAGGGCCTCAGCCAAGGGGATGATGGTTCGTGGCGTCTTCATCACTGCCTGCTACTTAGCACCAACACTGCAGCTCAGATGGATCCCAGACAGAAGTGGCAGAGACACCAACTTGTACCCAAGAGGGCCTCAGCCAAGGGGATGATGGTTCGTGGCGTCTTCATCACTGCCTGCTACTTAGCACCAACACTGCAGCTCAGATGGATCCCAGACAGAAGTGGCAGAGACACCAACTTGTACCCAAGAGGGCCTCAGCCAAGGGGATGATGGTTCGTGGCGTATTCCTCAGCACCAACAACGCAGCTCAAATGGCTCCCCTTCTGAATAGAACTTGGTAGCACAGTCCCACTTATTCCATTTTACCAGTAGTAGGTGTATTGGCATTCTACACTGCCTGTTCTTAATTAGGATTCTTGTGGTTTAAATCATAGAAATCAGTTACTATTCTATGGTAGATTTGCTACATGTATGTTCAGTTAGGATTTTTTCAGGTTTTGTGTTATTTTACAATGTGCCTCTGCTCAGAGGACAAATCCCTCCTTTCAGTCCCCTTCTCCACCACTGCCAACTCCAGTCTCCGCTCATTCTGCCTTGCCTCACCCTATGCCTGGAACAATCTTCCTCAACCCCTACGCCAAGCCCCCTCCCTACCCATCTTCAAATCTCTGCTTAAAACTCACCGCTTCAATGCTGCTTTCGGCACCTAACCTTTCGAGAAATATAGTATGCCTTTTCAGATCGACTCTACACTTGTCTTTTAGATTGTACACCTGTCTTTTTGATTGTAAGCTCCTTGAGCAGGGACTGTCCTTCCATGTTAAATTGTACAGCACTGCGTAACCCTAGTAGCGCTTTAGAAATGTTAAGTAGTAGTAGTAGTAGTAGAGAGATGTATTTAGTTATTACTGAGATAGTATCAGAATCACATTTTAAAAAGTATACATTCATCAACATTTCAGATTTTAACCACCAAGTAAATAACTTGTACAGAAAAATGTAACTATCCAAATAATATAATAAAAAAAGAAAAACAAACCTTTCAGGTAATCAAACAAGAAAGCTACATTCAAGTTCACATTACTGGATCCAAAACTACATAAAGTGGAACAGTTTTACAAGGAAAAAAAATACTTATAGGAAAAACTACACCTGATGTGCTACCGAATTCCAATATTCAAAATAGAGCATAAATCACAAGGGTAAAATTAAGCCCTGCGACCAAAACAGTGAGGTGAGAAGGTTCAAAACATATACACTTGACAGATTGGAATTTAACTACAAATTTACAAGGATAACGCAAATAAAATGTACTGCCAATTTGCAGTACACCTGGTTTAAGCAATAAAAACTGGAGACGCCGCTTCTATCTCTTGATACATCTGGAAAGATCTGAATGCTAAAGGCCAAGAAAGCCTTATCTTTATTTTTGAAAAACAATTCATCGACCAATATTTAGCTGGTGCACGAGAAACAGTAGCAAGAAAAGTCGAAGCAGGGTCCGAAGATTCTAAAACAGCCGACACATCAAGGGATGGGCTATCTGGATCAAAATTTTGCTGACCCCCGACAGGTTTTGGTGGAAGGTAATAAACTTGGGAAAATGAGGAATACTGTCCTGAGAAACGCCCAAAACTTCTTTAATCTATCTTTTTAAGCATTTCCCTAGGGGTAGGAGAAAAAACCCTTAGAAAACTTAAGAAACACACATTATTAGCTCTAACAGTGTTCTTCAATGCTTCATCCTATGAAGGCCAACTACATCCTTTATTACAGTGGCCCGGGTCTTCTGAACATTATCCAAGTCTTTCTCCTGCTTATCAACCCCTTCTTCCAATTTTTTAACCTCAGAGCCAATAGCCTCCAGTCCTGTCTCTAAAGAATGTAGTCCTTGCTCCAATTTCTGAACCTGGGGGCACAAGGCTTTACCCAGGTTCACAATCTGAGCTCACAAATTGTCAAGAGTCACTTCAGATGGCCACAAAAAGAAAAGAAGGAGCTGAAGAAACCGCTTCCTGAAGAACTCGGCTCTTCCGCAGATAGAGATTAACCCACTGATGCCGCTTGGGGATCCGGAACAACCAGCATTCCCAGGTCAGACGTTGGCTGATTCAGAGCCACATCATAAGAGTGGAGACAGAGACTCTGACACTGGTAAGGTGCTGATTTGTGACTACGGAGGAGGAGCTCTACAGTCGGGGCTCAGAGCGACATCCAGCCCTAAGGGTGCCATGGGGTCTCCACTAACCACGGGCGTCTCAAGCAGGCTGCCTTCCGACCATCACGGAGTCTCAGGTCTCACACCACAAGAGAGTCCATAGTGCCGGCAACCTGTGGGGATGGTCACAGTGAGGCTCCAGCTGCTGACCTACTCCTGCACTTCGGCATCATGAAAAAAACTTTAGTGGGAAAGAGGAGACACACAGCACAGGTCAGGTGCATACAGCCATCTTGGATCCTCTAGTTCAACAATCACAATTTTTTTTTATGGTAACCTCCATGAGAAATATGCTACTTATGATCTTCACCTGTTGTTGGGGAGCAGATATGGTTTTTGTGGACGCAGAGCATGTTTACATTTAATATATAAGAAAAGACTACTACTACTACTTAACATTTCTAGAGCGCTACTAGGGTTACGCAGCGCTGTACAATTTAACAAAGAGAGACAGTCCCTGCTCAAAGAGCTTACAATCTAATAGACAAGTGAACGGTCGGTCCAATAGGGGCAGTCAAATTGGGGCAGTCTGGATTCACTGAACGGTAAGGGTTAGGTGCCGAACGCAGCATTGAAGAGGTGGGCTTTAAGCAAAGACTTGAAGACGGGCAGGGAGGGGGCTTGGCGTGAGGGTTCAGGAAGGTTGTTCCAAGCATAGGGTGAGGCGAGGCAGAATGAGCGGAGCCTGGAGTTGGCGGTGGTGGAGAAGGGTACTGAGAGGAGGGATTTATCCTGTGAACGGAGGTTACGGGCGGGAACGTAAGGGGAGATGAGGGTAGAAAGATAGTGAGGGGCAGCAGACTGAGAGCATTTGTAGGTAAGAAGGAGAAGCTTGAATTGAATGCGGTATCTGATCGGAAGCCAGTGAAGTGACCTGAGGAGAGGGGTGATATGAGTATATCGGTTCTGGCGGAATATGAGACGTGCAGCAGAGTTCTGAACAGATTGAAGGGGGGATAGATGGCTAAGTGGGAGGCCGGTGAGGAGTAAGTTGCAGTAGTCCAGGCGAGAGGTAATGAGAGCGTGGACGAGAGTTCGGGTGGTGTGTTCAGAGAGGAAAGGGCAAATTTTGCTGATGTTAAAGAGGAAGAAGCGACAGGTCTTGGCTATCTGCTGGATATGCGCAGAGAAGGAGAGAGAGGAGTCAAAGATGACTCCGAGGTTGCGGGCAGATGAGACGGGGAGGATGAGGGTGTTATCAACTGAGATAGAAAGTGGAGGAAGAGGAGAAGTGGGTTTTGGTGGAAAGACGATAAGCTTGGTCTTGGACATGTTCAGTTTCAGGTGGCGGTTGGACATCCAGGCAGCAATGTCGGATAAGCAGGCCGATACTTTTGCTTGGGTCTCCGCGGTGATGTCTGGTGTGGAGAGATACAGTTGGGTGTCATCAGCATAGAGATGATACTGGAAACCATGAGATGAGATCAGGGAGCCCAGGGAAGAGGTGTAGATTGAGAAGAGAAGGGGTCCAAGGACCGATCCCTGGGGAACACCAACATAGGAGGAGAACCAGGAGAGGACAGAGCCCTGGAACCCAAATGAGGACAGTGTGGCAAGAAGTAAGTCATGATTGACAGTGTCAAAAGCGGCGGATAGATCCAGGAGGATGAGGATGGAGTAGTGGCCTCTGGATTTGGCAAGGAACAGGTCATTACAGACTTTAGAGAGTGCTGTTTCTGTCGAGTGAAGAGGGCGAAAACCGGATTGAAGCGGATCGAGAATGGCATGAGAGGAGAGAAAATCAAGGCAGCGACTGTGGACTGCGCGCTCAAGTATCTTGGAGAGGAAGGGTAGGAGGGAGATGGGGCGGTAGTTGGAGGGACAGGTAGGGACAGGTAGGGTCTAGTGATGGTTTTTTGAGACATACTGCATTGGACCAAAGGTCTGTTAGGGTCATGTATGCAGTGTGTCAGAGATGTGCGCATCATCCATCAAGTGTGTCCTAATTGGAAAAAAAAGATTGAGAACCACTGTATTAAAGTAATGTAGCTACCAGAAGGACCTCCCATGCTAGACGTGTCTTTATTGAGGGACCAGACTAATACTTAAAAGAAATCCATACCAGATTGATTATCACCTGGGGCAACATGGGCTGATTCTCATTCTACGGCTCCTGGGCTTGGCTATGTGTGCTAGGCAACCAGGATGGCCAGCTGTTGAGCAAATGGAAGAGCCAACAAAACCAAAATCGAAGAAAATTGTATAATCAGTGAAATGCTACTTCAAATCAAACCCCAAAACTGATTTCCAAAAAAACAAAATGTACAAAAATTGGAAAACCAAATTCCCATATTCAGAAATCAGCAAACAATGGCTGATGGATCAACCGATTTCATGAACGGATACCTTTTCTGCTGCAACACTGCAAGAAACGGAAAGGCACTTAACATCTGCCACCGTATCAACTGCGCAAGCAGACAGACCTCAATGGGTTCCGGAGAACTGTACAGCAGAAGTTACTGTTGAAGAACAACAACGGGGACTGAATTATTACATCAGTGCAAGCAACGAGAAAATGTTAATCGAAGTTTGCAGGGAAAACATCACTAAGGTGACAGACAAAAAAAAAAAAAAAAGATCAGAACAGAAATGAACAACCAGAAATGTGTGGATAACTGGAAACGCAAGGCCTTACACAGCGAACACCCTGGGGAAACTGAGAATACCATGGATGCCAGGAACTGAAAAAGCTGTGGTTGGGTTCCACGAGAGAGAGACAAAAAAAAAAAATAAAAAGAGAAAGTAGACAGAAGGATTGATTTTTGCAGCTCAGAACAAGCATTACAAACTAATTGCATGAAAGTGAACACTCAAAATATATTTAAACTAACAGCAGAGGTAGACTGTGTAATGAAAAAAGATGAAACCCACTGACCATTTACTCAGTGGATGTATTAAGATTGCTCAAAGTGACCACAAACAATGTCACGACAGGGTAGCCAGAACAATCCACTGGAGCTTCCACCATTTTACAGTCAAACAGAGATGGTGTTTCCTAAGATATGTGAACGGATACAGGAGAATGGTCTGAAAATAAATGCAGCCAAAACAAGAATCTTATAGGTTGGGGGATAAAACCCATGAATTGCCTTGTAGCAACCCAACTCTCTCTGGGATTAAGAAACCCTTACAAACCATGACAAAGGAGGAAGGAATTTCTATCAATTCCAGGTTAACTATGGAAACATGTGAATTCATTTCTACAAAAAGATGTTTGTGAATTTAAGGATGATTTGTCATATTAAATCTTTTCTGGATGTCCAACTCCTGCAGATGGTTATTCAAGTTTCTGTTTTATTCTTTATGGAATACTGCAATATTGTGATGCTGGGACTTTCAGATAAGCAATTACATAGAATTCAATACAAAATGTAGCGGTAAAGCTCGTGGTTAGGGGGGAAAACGGATAGATAATGCAACCCCATATTTAGACTTCACTGACTCCCAGTCAAGGTAAGAACTGGTTTTTAAGATATTATGTGGTTTTACTCCAGAATACTTTACATCTTTCATATCATTGTATTCTATTCTCCATGGAGATGTTTATAATCATTTCAAGACATTCATCTTATAAATACCAAGTTTGAAGCGAAGTTCAGAAACAGAAAAAAAATCTTGGGAGGGGTCCCGACGCCTGGATTCTGGAAGTCCTTATCAATGGAGTTGAGAAAAATTACTGATCTATCATTTCAATACCATTTTAAAAACATGGCTTTTTCATAAATATCTTTATTTGTACCTGTTATTGAATCATTGTCTTTAAGAAATAGTGTTCACACATCAACCTACTGCTCTAAACTACTTGATTTTAAGTGTTATTGGTTAAATGGACTATAAATGTCTATGTTTAAATTAAATTCTGCTATCAAAGAAAATGAAAACATCAAGATTTTATGGATCTTTTGAATTCAAACAGATCAACATTTTGAACATAACACACCTGATATAACATTGTGATACTATGAGATACAAGAATTAAAGATAAACAATGGAAAAAAATAAAATATTGAGACCTGTTAGAAATGGCAAGAATCTGGAGAAAACCGTCTCAGGTCGTACCACTGGACAAATTTCTACAAAACCTTGAAATTTCAGAGTTAACAGATTTACAAAAAACAGTTGCTGGGTTCAAGCTATATTTGGCCTATTTAATTCCTAAGCTTCTAGGTGAAGCATAAATTCTCTGGTGACACTAGTCAAATCTTTGTGCCATAGCATAAGCAGTGCCACACTGGGACAGACCGAAGGTCCATCAAGCCCAGTATCCGGTTTCCAACAGTGGTTGATCCAGGTCACAAGTACCTGGGCAAGGTCCCAGAACAGCTTTTATGCTGCTTAACCTAGAATATGCAATGGATTTTCCAAAGTCCATCTTAATAATAGTTTATGGGCTTTTCTTTTAGGAAATTATCCAAAGCTTTTTTAAAACCTGCTAGGCTAACTGCTTTTACCACATTCTATGGCAACAAATTCCAGCGTTTAATAACGATTATCGCACAATAGTACCATTAATGTATGTTTTCATTACAGCTTACAGTGCAATAACAGTGCATTTGCTCCCTGGCTCCAGCACAAGGATCAAAACTGACAAGTTGCCACGTATTATATTAACAAGCAGGACAGCATGGAGTCCTATTGACTGTCTGGTGCCTGGCCTTGACCATTCCAGTACACATCCAAGCCGCCTACCTCCCAGGAGAATGCAACCAACTCACAAATTCCCTCAGCTACAAGTAGTTTGGACCCACATGAGTAGTCTAACCCCTACATTCTCCAACACAATTTGCCCACTGGGGTTGACCTCACAGTGATCTCTTTGTCATCCCAGATAATACAAAATGCAAGAACTTCTGCTCCTTCTGTCCAGACCCACACCAATATGCTCACAATGGCTTTGCCATTCCATGTGAGAAGGGTCTACTCTATGCCCCCCTTCTCTTGGATAGCCAGACACTTCTCAAGACTCAACAGGACAAAGCTTAGCTCATCCTTGTTGCCTCCAAATGGCCTAGACAACTCTAGTACCTGCTTCTCCTCTCCATAGAGACCAACAAGACAGTTCCCCTGGCCACTCAACCCATCCTTCTCACACAACAGAGCTCTCTTCACACCAACCTTCAAACTCTCCCTCACAATATGGTACTTGAACGGAGTTATATAAGCCACCTTGCATCAACTCCTAACGTCATGGGCATTCTTCTCTCAGTTTGCAAGCCCTCCACCAAGTACTTCTATCACTCCAAATGGGCTCACTTCTCCAACTGAGCACTCACTTGAGGCCATGACCCCTTCTTACATCCTCTGATCCTTACCTAGCTCCTGGAACTCTGTCTGCCTTCCAGGTGCTTCCATTGCAACCTACCATGATCTGGTCAACAACAAAACCATTTCTGCCCAGCTTCTAGTACCTGCTTCATGAAGGGACTCCTGTATGTTTATCCACCAATTCAGGAACTCCTACCAGCATGGGACCTCAACATCATCCTTGCAGATCTCATGTGCCCCCCCACCCCCTTGAATCTCTTGGCATGGCTTCCATCCAGCATCTCACTTGGAAGATGGTGTTCCTCATCACCATCACATCAGCCAAATGCCTCACTGAACTCCAGGCTCTAGTGACCTACCCTCCCCTTCACCCAGTTTCTCCACAAGGTGTCACTCCATATCAATCCAAAATTCCTCCCAAAGATTATCTCCAACTTACACATCAACCAATCCATTGTCTTCCCAAACCTCATTCCACTTCTGCAAAAGAAACACCTAGACTCTCAACTGTAGGCAAGACTTGCTCTGCCACTTCTGGGAAACTCAGGTTCTTTGCAAGAGCTCCCAACACTATGTCACTTTAACCTGAACAACTCTGGTCTGTCCGCCTGCAAACATACCAATTCCAACTGGATTTTAGACTGCATCTTCTTTTGCTATCAGCAGTCAGCTCTCAACCCACCCTTCTGAGTGAGCCCTATCTGCCACCACCACATCTGTGATGCACCTCTGACCCACTCTCTTGATAGACATGTGCAATGCAGCCACTTGGTTGTCCCTGCACACTTTCACCAAACACTACTGCTTGAATTCTACCAATGCCACCTTCGGACAAGCAGTGCTTTGCAACTTTGCTGCCATTTAATCATGCACCTCTATCTCCTGCACCTTATGGGTCACCCCACAACCACCACCCACAGCGACTCTCAGCTTGGGATTCACCAACTAGTATGCCTGCACTTCCCCTGTTTGTTTGTGGCGAAAAGAGTTGCTTACTTAAACAGAGGTTCTCCGTAGACAGCAGGAGAATGCATCCAACACTACCCCGCCCTCCAGCCCTACTCCATTCTATCTCCTCCACATCTCAGCTACAGTACAACCTGACCTCAATCTGTACCAATGAGTTCCCTTCACAGGGAAGTCTCTGAGCATATTTCACTAAATTTGAATTTAAGCTAGGGAAGATGTCCGGCACATTGTCTCCATCGAATGATATCACCAACTAGTGTGTTTACATTTCCTCTGCTTGTCTGCAGAGAAATGTTCTTTAGTACTCAGGTCTGTCCTCTGGTTTCACAAAGCTTCAAAAATAAGCATTTCAATAAATTCCTCCAATAACTGTCTGTGGTTTGGTAACCTTGGCAGTTTTTGCTTTGTTTTAGCTTTTGTTTCGTTATATTTTGTTGCAGATAAACAACTGCTTTTCTCCCTGTTACTGTCTATTTGTTTGGTTGTCCTTGATTGCTCTTGAATGACTGATTTGAGTTCCCATCATTTGAGTTCCTTTCTTCATTTTATGTCAATATTTTATTTTCTCTAAAACCACCTTGTACTGTTATTGCAGCTAAGGTGGTACATTAAACGTTTAATAAAAATAATACTAAGCATAACCACCCCTGCAGCTATAACGTACGTAGTTCTTGAAACAGGACACATTTCAGTTTCTCTGCCTTTTCCTCTAACACCAAACATCCTGTAACAAACAAAATAACCATTTGGACACCAGTTTTCATTTGTGTGCCAAGTCATTTGCAACTTACAAAACACATTTTCTTCTTTACTACTGAAATAGGTGAAGTCATTGTGAAAGAACAGCTCTGAAACAGATAGAGTGGGTGAGGGAAACACAATGTGGAGGAGTGGCCTAGTGGTTAGGGTGGTGGACTTTGGTCCTGGGGAACTGAGTTCGATTCCCACTTCAGGCACAGGCAGCTCCTTGTGACTCTGGGCAAGTCACTTAACCCTCCATTGCCCCATCTAAGCTGCATTGTGCCTGCCATGAGTGGGAAAGCACGGGGTACAAATGTAACAAAAATAAAATAGATACTATTGGAGATTCTACATGGAATGTTGCTACTATTGGAGATTCTACATGGAATGTTGCTATTCCACTAGCAACATTCCATGTAGAAGGCTGCGCAGGCTTCTGTTTCTGTGAGTCTGACGTCCTGCACGTACATGCAGGACGTCAGACTCACAGAAGCAGAAGCCTGCGCGGCCACATTGGTGATCTGCAAGGGCCGACTTCTACATGGAATGTTGCTAGTGGAATAGCAACATTCCCTGTAGAATCTCAAATAGTAGCAACAGTGGAGGAGTGGCCTAGTGGTTAGGGTGGTGGACTTTGGTCCTGGGGAACTGAGTTCGATTCCCACTTCAGGCACAGGCAGCTCCTTGTGACTCTGGGCAAGTCACTTAACCCTCCATTGCCCCAGGTACAGATAAGTACCTGTATATAATATGTAAGCCGCACTGAGCCTGCCATGAGTGGGAAAGCGCGGGGTACAAATGTAATTTTAAAAAATGGAAGAAAAGTTTTATAGGGAGAAAAAGAGGGGGCAAGCTATAAGTTGAAATGCTGGTTCTTCTCAAATCCAGGTCTATTGTCTGGTCACCCAGAGAACTCATAAGAACACCCAGTTACAACTCAAAAGACAGGAACTATGTCATCGTGAACACCCGACAGACACCTTGCAAATAAATTTAACAAGAAATGTGGGGGGAAATATCAATTTGTAAGCACACAAGAGTCAGAAAAAAAAAATAGAGGCTTCATGCATTTAGATCCGAATTGAATAAGGCAATATTTCTTCCTTCCATATTAGCAGATAAAAAAAAAAAGCAGGGACTGGAAATCGTAAATACATTTTTTGACATTGAGACTTTCTTCAACCAAAATTTATTTTACAATGACATTAATAACTCTCTCAAACATAATCACAGCTCTTTCACTGCATGAAATGTAGGTGAGTTATATTCTTGGAGACTCAAAGGAAGACAAGTTTATACTAAAAGGTAATTAAGTCTGAGGAAATCTGACTCCTAATTTTGCTCATGCAAAGGAAGCTGGCACTGAAAATCTTCTTTCCAAAATCAAACCACCAATAATAGGAAAGAAATGGCCAACTCCTGAATCCAAGTTTTTTTTTTTCCAGAGTCTTAGGCTGTTACCAACAGTGTAATTCCCTTGTACAAGGCTCTGACAAATCATTCATAGTTAAGATGTTCTGAGTTTTCACTGTAGGTACGAATACCTTGTGCACCGACAAGCACCTGAAGAGATGGCTGGACAGGGAAACATGGCCCTCAAACAAATTAAAATACTAGAACCCAGGGAAGGATAAAACGGATAAGCAGGTTGTAAAATAAGTGGAAAGTTGATGAATCATCCCCTCTGAAACTGTTCAGGTTTCATGGGAAATGATACAGCAATTGCATTCTTCACCCAGTCACCGGCCATTGATCAGGCGTTTCATTAGACGCGTTGTGCGGGGCTGAACGTTCCATATAAGCTGCTTAACCTCATTATCCAGGACTGGTGGGAATTTACATTTCCAAAGGATATTCTTTAGGGCTCTTAGCTACATTGACAGAAAAATAAATGAAACTGAAAATGTGTTCTACATTAAACCCTGGAGTGCAGAATAAAACTACATGACCTGTGAGCAAAGACCGAGGAAAGGGATGCATTCCATTAGACTGAAGATATGATATTACAGGACGCTCTGATCACTAATGGATTCTTTAAGTTTCAGGGGATATAAGTTTTGAGGTTTTTTTAATTTAATATTTAAAGACAGTCTATTCCTTCATCATAAAGTACAGGCAGTTTTAAACTCCTTAAGAATAAGGAAGCTGTTCCTTTTCTCCTCGATGAGCAGCATTTCAATAGATTTTGTTTTCCTGTTTTTGATTGTAGGAATGTATTCTCATGAAATTGAAATTTAAAAAATTAATTTATCTTTATAGCCTGCCATCCCTAGTAGTTCTAGTTGGCTTACAGCAAAACAGATGAAATAAATTACCTAAATCCATGTGTAATACACGACTAAAAACACTAAAACTTTTATTCTAAACGCACACATCTCAAGATGAAACAAAAGCATTAAAACCATTCAAAAAGCTTTCTTAAAGAGCTAGGACTAGGGGGCATGCGATGAAGCTACAATGTAGTAAATTTAAAACGAATTGGAGAAAATGTTTCTTCACTCAACGTGTAATTAAACTCTGGAATTTGTTGCCAGAGAATGTGGTAAAGGCGGTTAGCTTAGCGGACTTTAAAAAAGGTTTGGACGGCTTCCTAAAGGAAAAGTCCATAGACCGTTATTAAATGGACTTGGGGAAAATCCACTATTTCTGGGATAAGCAGTATAAAATGTTTTGTACATTTTGGGATCTTGCCGAGTATTTGTGACCTGGATTGGCCACTGTTGGAACAGGATGCTGGACTCGATGGACCTTTGGTCTTTCCCAGTATGGCAATACTTATGTACTTATGTAATGAAGTTCTAAAAGGCAAATTACATTCTACTCTTATCTACACTGGTAACAATCTAAAAGATCGTGGCCAGCATTTTGTTCCTACTAACAGACTTCTGAGCAACACCTAAAGACAGAACATTAAGAGAAAACTAGTTTTGCAAGCATAATCTGTGTGTTGGCATATGTATTGACAATGCAAATTTAAGAGGCAAAGATAAAGCCAAACGCATCACTTTAAAACCATATCATCGGCAAACAGTGCAACTGTAGTAGCACAGGGGAAATACAATTGAAATTCCTTTGACCAGAAATCAAGTGTTTATTTGTAAACAGTTTAATATTGCTACTTGAAGCCCCAGGTAGATTACATTATAGCAATCCAAAGGCATTATTACTAACTGGTGCACCGTAGTCCTAAAACTTTTACCATCTAAAAATGGTTTCAATCTACAACGCGGCTCTATGTTTTCTGGGATTTTTTTTTCCTTGCAATGGAACAGGTACCAGGATGTACCCCAACCGTTGTGATGTAGCCTAGCGCTAGGTAGAGTCCTACTGCTGATAGCATAACTTCCAGGTTGCTTAGCTTGCGCTAGTCAGATCCTTGGATGGTCAATAGGCATAAGCTGGAAGCAAGCAGTCCCTCTAACGTGTTTATGTCAACATCAAAACAGCCCCTTTTTAAGCTCTGGCTGCACACCGTCATACTTGGGATAGGGGAGAAACATTTCATCACTATGTGGCTGCCCTGATTACACATGCACCACATTCTCATCTTCAGGTCCTGACAGCCACTCAGTCTGCTGCCCCTCACTACCTCTCTACCCTCATCTCCCCTTACGTTCCCGCCCGAAACCTCCGTTCACAGGACAAATCCCTCCTCTCAGTATCCTTCTCCACCACCGCCAACTCCAGGCTCTGCTCATTCTGCCTCGCCTCACCCTATGCTTGGAATAAACTTCCTGAGCCCTTACGCCAAGCCCCCTCCCTACCCATCTTCAAGTCTTTGCTTAAAGCCCACCTCTTCAATGCTGCATTCGGCACCTAACTCTTACCGTTCAGGAAATCCAGACTGCCCCAATTTGACTGCCCCTATCGGACTGACTGTTCACTTGTCCTTTAGATTGTAAGCTCTTTGAGCAGGGACTGTCCTTCTATGTTAAATTGTACAGCACTGTGTAACCTTAGTAGCGCTTTAGAAATGTTAAATAGTAGTAGTGGTCTTCTTGTTCTAAATTTAACCAACTATGTAGCAAAACTGCATTAACCAACACTGCATGGGCAGAGAATGCCTTCCTGCTGACCTACTTATTCACACACTGTAACTAATAGTACAGAGGCTCACATTACTCCATTAAGAAAACAACAGATGGAAAAAAATAATTCACCCTCACGCCATTCAGTTCCAACAGCCTCCAGATCCTTTTCATTAGTAGGTCATTAGAAATGCAGCCAGCTGCAACGCCCAGCCAAATGATTTCTGGCAGCTACTTCATATAACTGAGTGATGCTCTAATTCACTAAACCAACATGGGTCCCCAAGACCACAGGGTTCTAAGCAAATCAGCACTCGGTGGGGACAATGTCAATAGATAATTACACAAAGTATAAAGTAGAAATTAACTTTTATATATTGGATTCCTCAGTGCTAAGCTTTGTCATGACAGTGGTATTAAATTTATTTATTGTTTTATTTGTTACATTTGTTACATTTGTACCTACATTTTCCCACCTTTTCGCAGGCTCAATGTGGCTTACATATTAACGTTATCGGCGTTTGCCGGTTCCGGTCTGAACAAATAAAGGGTATAAATGATTATAAGGTGATATTATGGTAGATAAGGTGCATGTATGGTAGGTACAATTGGGGGGAACTTGGAGATGGAGGGGGGGGAGGAAGAGTCATAGTAACATAGTAGATGACGGCAGAAAAAGACCTGCATGGTCCATCCAGTCTGCCCAAGACAAACTCATGTGTGCATACCTTACACAAGTAATGTCCATTACGGTCTTTTGTTATATTGTGTCGCAGGTGTCCAGGTAAATTTTTTATGTTGGGTCGGTGGGGTATGCTCTTCTGAACAGGATTGTCTTTAGTGCTTTCTGGAAATTTAGGTGCTTTTGGCAGTGCGTTCCATAGTTGTGCGCTTAAGTAGGAGAAGCTGGATGCGTAGGTGGATTTGTATTTGAATCCTTTGTTGCTTGGGTAGTGGAGGTTTAAGTATGATCGTGCAGATCTTGTGGTATTTCTGGTTTGGCAGGTCGATAAGATCTGTTATATATCCAGGTGCCTCTCCGTAAATAATTTTATGAACGGTCGTGCAGATTTTGAAAGTGATACGTTCTTTGATTGGTAGCCAGTGCAGTTTTTCTCGGAGTGGTTTGGCGCTGTCAAAATGCGTTTTTCCCCAATATAAGCCTGGCTGCTGTGTTTTGGGCGATCTGGAGTTTTTTTATGAATTGATCCTTGCATCCTACATAGATTCCATTACAATAGTCTGCGGGGCTTAGTACCATTGATTGTATCAGATTATGAATTATTTCCCTCGGGAAGAATGGCTTTACGCGTTTGAGTTTCCACATTGAGAGAAACATTTTCTTTATGGTGGATTTCGCTTGGATCTCTAGTGTGAGGTTTTGGTCGATTGTTACCCTGAGAATTTTCAGGCTGGGGTGTTAATGTTTGTGGGTTTGTATGTATTGTATTGGGATGAGGAGATGAGAGTGTGTTTTTTCTGTATTGAGTTTTAATTGGAATGCATTTGCCCACGAGTTCATGATGTTTAAGCTGAGCTCGATTTGGCTGGTGATTTCTGCCAGATCATGTTTGTAGGGGATATATAATGTGACGTCATCAGAGTAGATAAATGGGTTAAGGCCTTGGGTGGATACTGGGTCACTACTGAAATGGCACAGTCAGTATTTAAAACACACAGTATTTGTGCATATTCAGCTTCAGCCGATATATAGATATGCCACAGACTGCCTTCCTTATGCAAAATGTCGACAATATCCAGACAATTCCCCGCTTTGCTCACAAAGAGAACTTGGGCAGACCAACAATTTTCAGAAACATTAGCTGAAAGCTGCTGCTGAAAGTCTACTGACCAGATAGAAGTATTGAACAAACAGCCAATATGTTAACATATCAGAAAGGACTGATAAGCTTACACACCTGAAGCAGCAGCATTCAAAATATTAAGCATGCAGTATTTCTCAGTGTCTTTATCATATTACTAGTGGTGAAAGAAAGTGTTTTTCCCTGGTAACAAATACGTCCCTTTGTCCAGTGACGTTTTCATTACACACTTACTAGCTTAAGTATCTCAGGGTGTACAACTGAATCTGCAGCTCATGACAGACAATGGGAAATTATTTTCTACAGATACCCATTAAAGGGTTCCTGATAAAGTACAGAAAGAACCTACGTAAGGAGTATATTTTCTTCTCCGAGATCAAACCTCTCTTCCCACTAACAGAAAAAGGGATTTGGATCAAGAAATGCAGCAGATATCAGCTTAGAGCCAAAATCCAGGCAGTTCACTAAAGTAACATTCGAACCTGGTCTACTCCAACTCTGGCTAGGCAGAAAGTAAGGGGTGGGGGGGGGGGGGGGGGGGGGTCAGTGCCAGTCTCGCTCTAGTGCAAATAATGCACCAAATTTATCATCAAAACATTCCTACTATTTTCTCTGAGAAAAACAGCAAAAGCTATTACATGGTAGGTGACAGCAAAAAAAAAAAAAAAAGACCAACAGATCCATGCAGACTGCCTTCTCCTAGTGTATCCCTCCTTATCCAAGTCAGGTTCTCTGCTATGAGCATAAAAACTTACCGCAAAACCACTACTACCTCTAGACTTACAGCCAAGCTCTGGAATAATCGGAATGACCTCCAAACCCCAAAAAGCGTTCTGCCAATACATTTAACCTCCTAGATAACTGCAGTCTTGCTGGATACTAACTACAAAAATATATATAATCAATGGGAGTATTAAACCTGATCTCCAGGTTTTTTTTCCTATTGTTTTGTTACACACAGTCATTATTTTTTATTAGTTATAACATTCATGAGTCTAGCATTTGAGTTAATTTTTACCCAACCTTTATAACAGGTTTGGGATATTATTTGGAAAGTAACTAGCCCCAACCAATGAGATACCAACACTGCATGGGCAACGTTGATGGCCTGCGGTATCATTGAGTCACGAATCGTTTATCTGCCCTCTTCCCTTGCCTCTGCTTGAGAGACTGAATAGCGAGTTGTTCTCGGCATTGCAATCTCCTAACCTTGTCCCTACCACACTCACAGAATATAACAGCAAACAAGGGCTATCAGGACCCTCAATCTGCCTGTAGTGAAGAAGTCCTTATAATCAAAGTAGGACACCATGCACGCTTCCAACTTTTTGTTCTGAATGTCGACTTAAGCTCACGTCTCATGCTTGAGTGTGCTCGGAGGCGATGTGTAAGGAACAGGGGCATCTGCAGCATTGTGCACACACACTCACACACCCTCCTGGTTTTCAGCCCTACTGAGGTGCAGTAACATCTCCAACTTCTGCTGTGGAGAAGGTCCTCTGCTTTCTGTATTATAAAAACTGTGGAGAGAGTAACTACTCCCTATTTGCATAATTTTATACACCTATATCGTATCTCCATCCTCAGTCTGCTGAAATTTAAACATGGCTCTCTGCAGTGTTTTTCAGTATCATCTCCCAACACTGATGGAATATAGTCTTCTCTCCTACGGAAAGACCACTCCAGAGGACTTCAGAACAGAAGAAAAAAACAGCAGACCAGTAGTTAAATAAATAATGCAAATTCTTTATTCTGGCTTTGCATTTAGCCATGCAGCCCTGCCAGCAAACCAGTAGGTAAAAGAACTAGAGCTGTACCAAATAGCATTCAGCTGAATATGAATAAAGAAAATTATTATTCAGTCGAACATGAATAATGGGCATTGAAAAGAAGCTACGTTAAATCAAAGATCAAGTGTTTCTTTCAGTAGGATTTAGCACAGTACAGCCCGGATTGTTTGTATTCAAATTTAAATTACTATTTGGCCAAATCAAATATGAATATTCAGTACAGCCCTAAAAAGAACCCAATGTACATTTTTCAAAGCTCAATTAATGCATGGTAAGGGAAATTTCCATTTTGGTGTGCTGGTCAAGAATCCATGGCTAGACAAAAACGCGAACACAAGTTTTCACTTTTCTAGTGGTTCAGATTTTACTGCCTGTAAAGCAGAGCCAAGGAGAGGGAGGGCTTTGATTGTAACCACAGAAAGACAGCATATCAAATCCCTATCCCACAGCGCTTTAGGCATATCAAAATCAGAAGTGTTCCGCGTAGCCAACTTGAGTTTCTGAAACAGAAGGCAGGGAGGGACTTTCCAAGCTTCTTTCCTTCTTCTGATCATGAATCTGGCAATGCACATGAGCTGCTGCCGAGGTTAGAGCACAGCACAGCGCACGCTGAGAAACTGAATCACAGCTGGCTGATGGCTCTGCACAAATTCATAATCATGTTTGAAAAAGGGAGAAAAATCACTGAAAAAAGTGTCACTTCATTTTAGGTATCAACATGATATTTTCGCACATTTCCTGTCCTAGTTTCTGCTACAGGCATTACACATACTGGATGGCAAATGATAGCAAGGTGAAGGTCAAAGAAAATTCATTATTTCCAAAGGCAGATAATAAGCACATAGATAATGGTCACCTTGCCTCTAGAAACCCTTCAATCCAAAATTATGATCTACAAAACAGAAAAAATTTCACTTTAAACAAATGAATTTATCAAGAGTCTAACCAAAAGGCGCAATAAATCTGGGGGTGGGGGGGGGTTATTAAAACATGTAATTTGGGCACTGGAAGCTTTTCTTTCTTATGATTGTATAATACAGTTGTACATCTATCCATAGTTCATCGGGGCCCTTTTCACATCTGTTCAGCACCAGAATCTGGACAGCTCCCATGTCAGAGATACACCTACATCAAAACTAACACCACTTTTTAAGTTGGAAACACGTTAGGATATCACAGTAATAAAAGTTTGCGCTTTACAGTCCATGAGTACCAGACATATACATGAATCACGCTTTGGAAGAACAAATTTACAGTATGTAAACTTCAAAGTTTCAGAACTAAAGTGTCAGCAATATTAATATTTCCCAATTTACGTTCAGCATACAAAGGCACAAGCCACACAAAAGTCATTGTGAAAGTAGGATTTGAACTTAAATCCCAGGAACATTCCAGACTACTGTTGTATGGGGATACTGCAAACACTGTCAGATAAGAATCTGGGAATAGCTGGTGGGAAGGGGATGGGAGCTGAGCAGGAGACACTCGTCCCCCTGCTGTATCTTCAAGTAAAATGTAAAAAGGATACTATCAAATAAAAGTCTTCACGTAAACACTGAAAAGTCCATGAAATTCAAAGCAATGACAGCTCAGGTTAAACAAAATCTTAAATATTTTCATTAGATGTTTAACACACTGTTCCCTGGAAAAGGACAGCATACCTCAGCAAGTCAGTGAGATAAGTACATAAGTATTGCCATACTGGGAAAGACCAAAGGTCCATCAAGCCCAGCATCCTGTTTCCAACAGTGGCCAGTCCAGGTCACAAATATCCGGCAAGATCCCAAAAATGTACAAAACATTTTATACTATTTATGCCAGAAATAGTGGATTTTCCCCAAGTCCATTTAATAATGGTCTATGGACTTTTCCTTTAGGAAGCCGTCCAAACCTTTTGAAAACTCCGCTAAGCTAACCGCCTTTACCACATTCTCTGGCAACAAATTCCAGAGTTTAATTACACGTTGAGTAAAGAAAAATTTTCTCTGATTCGTTTTAAATTTACTACATTGTAGCTTCATCGCATGCCTCCTGGTATTTTTGGAAAGCGTGAACAGACGCTTCACATCTATCCGTTCCACTCCACTCATTATTTTATTGACCTCTATCATATCTCCCCCCAGCCGCCTTTTCTCCAAGCTGAAGAGCCCTAGCCGCTTTAGCCTTTCCTCATAGGGAAGTCACTCCATCCCCTTTATCATTTTCGTCACCCTTCTCTGCACCTTTTCTAATTCCACTATATCTTTTTTGAGATGCGGCGATCAGAATTGAACACAATATTCGAGGTGTGGTTGCACCATGGAACGATACAAAGGCATTAGAACATCCTCATTTTTGTTTTCCATTCCTTTCCTAATAATACCTAACATCTTATTTGATTTTATTGTCTGTTTTTATTAAAGACAAGGCGAACACAGGAGTTTATCTGCATTGAGGCAGTACTTTCCAATGGGAACGTTCGATTTTAAAGATCTTCAGAGGAATTGGATATCTAAACACACTTTTTAACTTCAAAATCAAAACCCTGACCCCTGAGGCAGGCGTTGTTTAACGCCGAAACACGGCCCGTGTCGGGTCATTTACTAATAAAATACTCCTGTTGTCTCAGTTTTGAAGGCCCAGTGTTGCTCTTTTTTGTGTACTTTTTATGTATGCTGGATATCCTCTCTGTTTGGCTTGGGATAAGCAGTATAAAATGTTTTGTACTTTTTTTGGATCTTGCCAGGTACTTGTGACCTTGATTGGCCACTGTTGGAAACAGGATGCTGGGCTTGATGGACCTTTGATCTTTCCCAGTATGGCAACACTTATGCACTTGGGATTCTGATTGGAATCTCCCTGCTCTTTGGGGTTCTACATGGAATGTTGCTACTTTTTGAAATTCTGCATGGAATCTTGTTATACTTTAGAATTCTAGAATCTTGCTACTCTCTGGGGTTCTACATGGAATGTTGCTACTCTTTGAGATTCTGCAGGGAATCTTGTCACCTTTTAGGATTCCAGAATCTTGCAATTCTTTGGGGTTCTACATGGAATGTTTCTATTTGGGTTTCTGCCAGGTATTTGTGACCTGGATTGGCCACTGTTGGAAACAGGATGCTGGGCTTGATGGACCTTTGATCTTTCCCAGTATGGCAACATTTATGCACTTGGGATTCTGATTGGAATCTCCCTGCTCTTTGGGGTTCTACATGGAATGTTGCTACTTTTTGAAATTCTGCATGGAATCTTGTTATACTTTAGAATTCTAGAATCTTGCTACTCTCTGGGGTTCTACATGGAATGTTGCTACTCTGAGATTCTGCAGGGAATCTTGTCACCTTTTAGGATTCCAGAATCTTGCAATTCTTTGGGGTTCTACATGGAATGTTTCTATTTGGGTTTCTGCCAGGTATTTGTGACCTGGATTGGCCACTGTTGGAAACAGGATGCTGGGCTTGATGGACCTTTGATCTTTCCCAGTATGGCAACACTTATGCACTTGGGATTCTGATTGGAATCTCCCTGCTCTTTGGGGTTCTACATGGAATGTTGCTACTCTTTGAAATTCTGCATGGAATCTTGTTATACTTTAGAATTCTAGAATCTTGCTACTCTCTGGGGTTCTACATGGAATGTTGCTACTCTTTGAAATTCTGCATGGAATCTTGTTATACTTTAGAATTCTAGAATCTTGCTACTCTCTGGGATTCTACATGGAATGTTGCTACTCTTTGAGATTCTGCAGGGAATCTTGTCACCTTTTAGGATTCCAGAATCTTGCAATTCTTTGGGGTTCTACATGGAATGTTTCTATTTGGGTTTCTGCCAGGTATTTGTGACCTGGATTGGCCACTGTTGGAAACAGGATGCTGGGCTTGATGGACCTTTGATCTTTCCCAGTATGGCAACACTTATGCACTTGGGATTCTGATTGGAATCTCCCTGCTCTTTGGGGTTCTACATGGAATGTTGCTACTCTTTGAAATTCTGCATGGAATCTTGTTATACTTTAGAATTCTAGAATCTTGCTACTCTCTGGGGTTCTACATGGAATGTTGCTACTCTTTGAAATTCTGCATGGAATCTTGTTATACTTTAGAATTCTAGAATCTTGCTACTCTCTGGGATTCTACATGGAATGTTGCTACTCTGAGATTCTGCAGGGAATCTTGTCACCTTTTAGGATTCCAGAATCTTGCAATTCTTTGGGGTTCTACATGGAATGTTTCTATTTGGGTTTCTGCCAGGTATTTGTGACCTGGATTGGCCACTGTTGGAAACAGGATGCTGGGCTTGATGGACCTTCGGTTTTTCCCAGTATGGCAATACTTATGTACTATGTATGTAAAGAATTTAAGAAAAAATGAATATGATTGAATATTGTGGATTTACAGCAGCCTTTTCAAGCCCTCATCTGGAAGTGAAGCCCCCACCCTCCATTTCACAACCAGTCATCTGACACATGTCACCCCTTCACTGAGGGTACAATTAGTTCATTAGTAGTTTGGCTTTTGCTCTGGTGACACAACTGCTTTATTTTAGCCTCATGACGTTTGAACAAGAAGAATGAAGGCATGTGCACGATAAACATGGCGGAAGCAGACGTGGGTTAAATCATGCACAGTTCATGTTCCAGGTCATATTTATTTAATAGACCAGGGCAACCCATGCTGTTTATTTCAGGGTTTCTTTAGGCGTGCTCAGTTATCAGTGAACATAGCTTTTAGGACCAGCTCTGATCTGCCACCTCAAAATATCCATCAGATGATTCACAAACTGCCAATATTTTTGTAGATATGAAGAGCGAAGCTGGGTATTCGCAACCTCTGTCCTTTGCCACAGTTCAGAACAATCTAACAGGACAATTAATAGGCACGTGCATGTGTCTTGCATACATCACTTCGAATCATCTTGCCTAGGGAAATGAGTTAGAACCACACTAATGTGCAAATTAAATTATGTATTTCAGCATTTGGTATTCTGCCTATTAAAGAAAATGTATAAAACAAAAAGTGAGGAGAGTGGATGAGGATACCAAAAAATTTTTTTATTCACATGAAAATTAAAAATTTAAAAACCTGATGTACATAAGAATGACCCGACACGGCCGTGTTTCGGCCCTAAGGCCTGCCTCAGGGGTCTTTATAACCTCAGAGAATGTAGCTCAAAACGTGTACTCCAAGGGAAATAACGAGACAAAACTCTCTTAGATCTCCTCTCCGAAGGGATGTCTGCAATTGTAAAATATATTGAAACTTTTCAATATATTTTACAATTGCAGACATCCCTTCGGAGAGGAGTTTTACAAGCTTGTTTCGCTTTTTAATATATATTTTATATATATTCTTTAGAAGAGAGGAGATCTAAGAGAGTTTTGTCTCGTTATTTCTCTTGGAGTACACGTTTTGAGCTACATTCTCTGAGGTTATAAAGACCCCTGAGGCAGGCCTTAGGGCCGAAACACGGCCATGTCGGGTCATTCTTATGTACATCAGGTTTTTAAATTTTTAATTTTCATGTGAATAAAAAAATTTTTTGGTATCCTCATCCACTCTCCTCACTTTTTGTTTTATACTCCACGGTTTCGTGAGGGTTTTCACCTCCTTTTTTTGGTTTTTATTAAAGAAAATGGACATCAAGGCGGTGTACAGAACCTTAAGAATCAGCCAAAACCTTAGAAACTAACCCTATAGAACAAAACAAATCACAAATGGAGCAGCCTGGGATCACAAACAGAGTCAGAGGCGAAGGCGATGCGTCGGCCAGGCCCTGCAGTGAGGAGTTTGGCTATAAGGTTTCATTGTTAATTATCAAATTTTAGTTAATATCTTTTGTTTTCAAAAATAAACTGAATCCCTCTGCTTTACTCTTAAATGATTCAGCAGTGAACTCTGAGAACTCGAGATATTCTCTTTTATCTGTGCTGCCTGGCAGTGCAGCCTGGTGATTTAAGCTAAGATTCAGGTTTCCCTCCCAATTCCACCACTCACCAAGTCATTCTGATTCAAAATGAAGTTATAAGCTCTTTGCACCCAAGTGAACTCTCTTATGTCAGCTCTCATCATTGAAAAGTTAGTTTGCAGCTACAGAAGACAATTGACAAGGTGGTACATATTTGTTCATTCCCTACTCCCCATCCCCATATAAACAAGGCAATAATTCTAAAACAATCTACCCCTTAACTAACACTTTACATAACCATTGTCAGAAAACTCAAAAATAATTTTTAAAAATGTCCGTTGCTCTCCCACAAGCCACTTACCATCTCAGAGCTATTTTGATGGGGGTGGTGAGACAAGAGGTGAAGAGGTCAGCTGGTAGATCAGGGTTCATGGGTAAAAGTTCACTCGCTTCACATGCTGCCAGCTGAATACAATTCTTCATCGATGGGGGCAGAGGCATCTGAGCCAGTGGGTGATTGGGATTAATAGCAGCCACCTGTACAAAGAACAGAGAAGCGAGACATGAGTGGCTCAAGGGTAGGGCTCAAGTACAAACTCCCCCAGTCCAACGTACTGGAAGCTAATCCCAAATAAAAGCAGTACTATGAACTAACCTCCCCCTTCATCCATCTGAGACCCCCTCACAATCATCAGCAATGATCGTTTATAGATTACCATCTCCAGGCATATCTTTGTATGCAGATGTGTCACAAAATACAACCTTCAATATATTTTACTATGAGTTACGGTCCAAAAGGGCTGTGGGATGACCTGTGTGAACTTCAAATTAAAGCATATACTATAATTAGCCAAACGGGGGGGGGGGGGGGGGGGGGGGGGGGGAAGAGGAGGAAAAGGAAAGGCACAGAGCACGGGTCATTCAGGAGTAAATTAGTTCCAAAAGGTTGCCTCCTCACTATCAAAGACATGAGTACCAGGTAGCCAACTGAAGAGACACCCAAAAGCAGCTGAGTGTCCAACCCAAGAAAACAGTTGCCTAATGAGCTAAGACATGGCTGCTTCAGTCCTAACTGGAATCTAAAATCTGTTAGAATCCAAGTCATACAGGAGACTGCAAGAAACTCAACTGAAGTGTCAGAGCAAGCGAGAGGAGCCTCAGTAGTGCCTGATCAGATTACAGCACTGCAAATAAGTGGGGAGAGGGACTTTGCATAAATGCATTCACTTCGTCCACTCTGGAGATTTTATGAGACAGGATTTTCTTTGTCAGAGAGCGAGAGAGAGCAGGCAACCCCTTGCGCACTAATGCAGTGATAAATGTGGGCACAGAAGACAGCAGTCTCTTCCAAAGCTTTTCTTTGTATTTTGAGTAGTACAGTAAGAAAGAGCATTATCATCGGGTCAGATGATCCTTAATCACAGACCCACCAGGATTTAGGAAGAAATAGCACAGGCATAACCAGAGACATTGTACATTAAGCCAAGGATACAAATTCCATTTTCTTTCAGATCTGGGAGCTAAAACCAAGGCCTTGCAAAGCCTCTCTCATGCAGGAAGGAGTCCAATACTGCATTCTGAGACTCAGCCACCTTGTTGTTGGCCCCATTTAGTTTTGGTGACTTTGAAATTAAAAAGGTTAAACTATGTTTGGATATGAACCTCAGAAATCGCCACACTCCTGCAGCTCTTTGCGTATTTTCCAAACCTACCAATTTACCGATGGGCTAGGTATTTGGTATTTTTATAGTACAAACAGAAAGATAAGCATAAATGACAATGATATCATGAAGGTCAGTATAGATAAATCATGCAAGGGGAGGGTAAACTTCCTCTGAAAGGAGACCATCTCTGCCTCCCAACTTCATACAATTTCACAGATAAGTTGTTTTAACAGAGACCGAGCTGCTTAAGGCCTTCAGGGACAGAGGGGCTGCTATAATTATCATTCCGCTGCTAACATCAAGGGATAAACCAATAATTTTCAGAAGGGCAACATGGCAGGAGCTTTGAAAATGTCCACTTATGACTTATCTTTGGCAAGAATTACGGTTACAAGTCATTTTTGTTTTGGCCCTTTAGGCTTCCAGGTCAACAGAAGCAGAGTTGGGATCCAGCAGAATGAGTTTTCTTTCACCAGTACTTGGATTTTATACCCCTCCCAACTCACCTAGTCCTCAATAGGACCATGCTCCCCCCCTCTACTACTACTAGTCATCATTTCTATAGCGCTACTAGACATACGCAGCACTGTACACTTGAACTTGAAGAGACAGTCCCTACTCAATAGAGCTTACAATCTAATTAGGACAGACAAACAGAACAAATAAGAGATAAAGGAATTACTAAGGTGGGGATGATAAAATAAGGGTACTGAACAAGTGAGTAAGGGTTAGGAGTTAAAAGCAGCATCAAAAAGGTGGGCTTTCTGTGGAATACTCTCCCGTATATCTCTGCTGAGTCCTCATCCTAGATTTCAGGAACGATTCAATGCTGTTTTCTTTGAGAAAGTGTTGAGGACATGACAGACCTGCAGTAGCTTTTCCCTCATTCGCCTCAACACTCCTCATTTTCTTTGCATCCCTCTCCGCCACCCATGCTGGTGAAATGCTAAATCTAACCAATGGGTATTACCCATTTTAGAATGGCTGGGACTCAACCTCGTGCACTTTTTTTTTTTTTAATTACCTTTTTATTTGGGAATGGCCACAGCAAGTTACAACACAAACTATAACACTGTAAAACAAAATGATGTTAGTTAAAGGACCTGGGGGCAACTTAGCTCAGTAAATGAGGATTTATTATGGATCACATTGCCCCAGGAAACAAAACGAATTGGGATAAACAAAAAAGCTTCCTCTGGGATTACCATTTTGAGGAATCTTTGGCCTATTAGTATACGGGTAGTGAATTATTACTATACATTTTAGAAACTGGTGCACTGCGGTATAGCTTAGAAAGTGCATGGAAGAGTGGGAGATATGGGGTTAACTATCTGCTCATCTTAAGGAGGCCAAACAGGTAGAAAAAATGATGGCAAAAGCTAAAAGGATATTTGGGTGCATAGGGAAAGGAACAGCCAAAAGGAAAAAGGAGGTGATAGTGCCTCCATAAAAATTTCTGGTGTAACCCCGTCTAGAATACTGTGTACAATGCTGAAGACTGAACCATCATCAAAATGATATGAACAGGATGGAATCAGTCCATTGGGTGGCTACTAAAATGGTTAGGGATGTCCATCATAAAGCATATTAGGACAAAGATCTCTGTGTGTATACTTTGGAAGAAAGGCAGGACAGGGGAGATATAACAGACATTTAAATACCTCTGTGGCATTAATGAACAGGAAATGAGTCTCTTTCAATGGAAAGGAAGCTCTGGAATGAGGGGGCATAGGATGAAAGTCAGAGGAAATGAATTCAGGAGTAATGGAATCAAGCATTTCTTTACAGAAAGGGTGGTGGATATGTGAATCGCCTACCAGTGGAACTGATAGAAATCAGGATTGTATCTGAATTCCAGAAAGCATGGGACAAGCAGAGAGGATCCATAAGGGAGACAAAAGGATTGTAGAGCTTAGCAGTTTGTGCCACCGGTTATCCAAAAGCTCTCAAAGTTGGAGATTTGGTTCACCGAAAGTACTACATCCCTATTTACACATGTGATCTTTATCATCTGTCATTTTCCAGGTTTCTATGTTCCTCTTTTTAAGACATTTTTCTATATTTGGATATATTTAAGAATTATGATTGTAAATGCTCTGGGCAGTTTGCTCTGAAAATACCAAACAAGTATGAGTAAAGAAGCATAATTTCAAAAAAGAATGACTAATCAAAAATCACAGACATGACTAAAAATCAACCCTTACTGAGATAGAAAGTATTTAAAGACACAAGCTGAACATCTCTGGGTAATTTGTTCCCCATCATGAGCCCAATCTCTTCTGCTGACTGCAGGAAACATGTAGGTTTCTAGTCCAACCATCAGTCATTCAAACAAGATGGAATGCCTTCTCCACAGCATCCCCAGCTGACCTGGGGCGTAGATGACCTAGTACATTCTGCCTTGCCTCGCCCTATGCCTGGAACAATCTTCCTCAACCCCTACGCCAAGCCCCCTCCCTACCCATCTTCAAATCTCTGCTTAAAACTCACCTCTTCAATGCTGCTTTTGGCACCTAACCTTTCGTGTAATATAGTATGCCCTCTCAGACGGATTCTTCACTTGTCTTTTGACTGTACACTTGTCTTTAGATTGTACACCTGTCTTTTAGATTGTAAGCTCCTTGAGCAGGGACTGTCCTTCCATGTTTAAATTGCACAGCGCTGCGTAACCCTAGTAGCGCTTTAGAAATGTCAGTTAGTAGTAGTAGTAGTAGTAGTAGTACAGGAATGGAACCCAAATCTGCCACATAGTGTGCAGAACTGCCACTGAGACCTAGACTGGCCACCAGTACATTCAATTAAGTAACATGTTGGAAAATGTACAGTGAATTGCTGATTTATTCAGAGTAACTCCAACTCCCTCAAGGCTATGAAAAGCTTACTGTTTTCCAGTGTAAAATAAAGCTTTTCATTTACCTCAAGCTCACTCATTACTTCTACAGGCTTCTCACTTGTCCAGCCCTCACTATACAGTTCACTGTACCCTATAACAATAAATCATACTGTTTTTGCCCATCCTATGTAACATTCTCAAAACACGTTATTAAATCCTATAAGCCAACTAACTCTTAGGCAGGTCATGAGATGCAAGTTAATAACAAATTAGGCCGGCCCAGTGGGTGCAGCTCTACTGGGGCCCTGTCGTCCTGCAGAAAGCAATAGAATTCTACCTTTCCCACTCTGAACTGACTGGTTAAGGCTGGCACAGAAAAATAAGGATACTGGAGGTATGATTACCCTCACTGCATTGTAACCTCTTGTAACATTGTAAGCTACATTGTGCTCGCTCTAGTGGGAAAATGTGGGGTATAAATGTATCACACATAAGGGAATATTAGGTTCTTACCTTGGTAATTTTCTTTCCTTTAGTCATAGCAGATGAATCCATTACGAGTGGGTTGTGTCCATAAACCAGCAGGGGGAGATAGAGAGCACTGAAAAACTATAGTGCCTCTTGGTCAGCTAGCTCCATCTGCCTCTTCAATATTTGAAGCTTCCAAAGCAGTGTTACACCGCAAAGCATAATAACATGAACTTTCCTCACAGCAGATGAACGCCCCAAAACTGGAGCTATAATTCAAAGGAGGGAATGAACTCATCCTCCTATAACTGAACAGAAATCCTGAAGACTGTTTTCCAACTTCTCCCAATGAGGGAACATATCTACAGGAAAAACTGAACATAAAAGTAACATAAATCACATCATGAACCACTGAGGGAGGGCTCATGGATTCATCTGCTATGACTAAAGGAAAGAAAATTACCAAGGTAAGAACCTAATTTTCCCTTCCTTGTCATCAAGCAGATGAATCCATTACGAGTGGGATGTATCAAAGCAATCCCTAGATAGGGTGGGAACAAGCCACACCACGCGCCAGTACTTGTGCTCCAAAATGCGCGTCTCTCCTGGCAGCCACATCCAGCCTGTAATGTCGGGCAAACGAGAGCTTAGAAGTCCTCCAGTTTCAGCCCAAGAAGAGGAAATTGCTCTTGTGGAATGTGCCTTAATGGCTTCAGGCGGAGGCTGGCCAGATAGCAGATATGCTGAAAAGATAGCTTCTTTGAGCCAGTGGGCTATAGTGGCCTTAGACGCTGGAGACCCTCTGCGCGGACCTGACAAAAGAACAAAAAGATGGTCAGAGGTCCTGAAGGCATTTGACATGCGCAGATATTGCAACAGAGCCCTTCGCACATCCAGAAGGTGCAACTGCCCATAGGCTTCTGGAAACTCCTCTTTAGAAAAGGAGGGCAGGAAAATAGGCTGGTTTAGGTGAAACGCTGGCATGAAGGAAGGCACCGTACATACCATTACCCCGGACCCTGAGAATTGCAGAAATGGGTCTCGACAGGACAGCGCCTGGAGCTCAGACACCCGTCTCGCTGATGTCACAACCACCAAAAAGACCGTCTTTAAGGTCACATCCTTCTCCGAAGCTCGTCTGAGCGGCTTGAAGTGCGAACACTGAAGGGCCTTTAAAACTAACCCCAGGTTCCAGGCCGGACACGGAGCCCGCACGGGAGGATGGGGCCGAAGCACTCCTCTAAGAAACCGTGTCACATCCGGGCAAGCAGCCAGAGGGAGGCCAGCGACCTTCCCTCGAAAACATGCTAAGGCTACCACTTGAACACGCAGGGAATTATAGGCCAAGCCTTTTTGTAAACCATCCTGCAAAAAGTCAAGTATCGGTGAGACAGAAGCCCGCATGGGTGTAATCGCTTCAGAAGCACACCAAGCCTCAAATTGGCGCCAAATCCTGGCATAAGCCACGGAAGTGGAACGCTTGCGGGCCTGTAGGAGAGTGGAAATGACTTTATTGGAATATTAAAATTTTGGCCAATAGGCTTAGCAATATTCTACTGTACTTGGTGGCTTCTCATCAAGTTGGCTTTGTGAAGGGGCATAATGCAATAGCTAATGTAAGATGCCTATTATGCGCTATGGAGGTGGCTATATGTAAAGGTCTAAGGTTTGGCAATTAAAATTCAATGCGAAGAAATGCAAAGTGATGCACTTAGGGAATAGAAATCCACGGGAGACGTATGTGTTAGGCGGGGAGAGTCTGATAGGTACGGGCGGAGAGAGGGATCTTGGGGTGATAGTATCTGAGGATTTGAAGGCGACGAAACAATGTGACAAGGCGGTGGCCATAGCTAGAAGGTTGTTAGGCTATATAAAGAGAGGTGTGACCAGCAGAAGAAAGGGGGTGTTGATGCCCCTGTATAAGTCGTTGGTGAGGCCCCACCTGGAGTATTGTGTTCAGTTTTGGAGGCCGTATCTTGTTAAGGATGTAAAAAGAATTGAAGCGGTGCAAAGAAAAGCAACGAGAATGGTATGGGATTTGCGTTACAAGACGTATGAGGAGAGACTTGCTGAACTAAACATGTATACTCTGGAGGAAAGGAGAAACAGGGGTGATATGATACAGACGTTCAAATATTTGAAAGGTATTAATCCGCAAACGAACCTTTTCCGGAAATGGGAAGATGGTAGAACGAGAGGACATGAAATGAGATTGAAGGGGGGCAGACTCAAGAAAAATGTCAGGAAGTATTTTTTCACGAAGAGAGTAGTGGATGCTTGGAATGCCCTCCCGCGGGAGGTGGTGGAAATGAAAACGGTAACGGAATTCAAACATGCGTGGGATAAGCATAAAGGAATCCTGTGCCGAAGGAATGGATCCTCAGGGGCTGATGGTTGGGAGGCGGGGATAGTGCTGGGCAGACTTATACGGTCTGTGCCAGAGCCGGTGGTGGGAAGCGGGACTGGTGGTTGGAAGGCGGGGATAGTGCTGGGCAGACTTGTACGGTCTGTGCCAGAGCCGGTGGTTGGGAGGCGAAGATAGTGCTGGGCAGATTTATACGGTCTGTGTCCTGAAAAGCACAGGTACAAATCAAAGTAGGGTATACACAAAAAGTAGCAAATATGAGTTATCTTGTTGGGCAAACTGGATGGACCGTGCAGGTCTTTTTCTGCCGTCATCTACTATGTTACTATGTATCCCGTGTCTCTCAATTGCGCCCTCTCAATAGCCATGCCGTAAGTGTAAATGCGTTTATATTGTTGGGCAGACTGGATGGACCATTCAGGTCTTTATCTGCCGACATTTACTATGTTACTATGTAAGACCAAAGCGGCAGGCGTCCTCCATGGTCACTGGGCCCTGTGACAACAGGTTCGGTACCAGAGGTAACGGCAGGGGATCCTCTACCAGCATCCGCCAGAGGTCCTCATACCACGGCCTCCTGGGCCAATCCAGGGCAATGAAAACCACCTCTCCTTGGTGGAGCCGAATCCGCAAGAGTACTCGCCCTATCAAGGGCTACGGAGGGAACACATAAAGGAGGCCCTGAGGCCAGGGTCGAGCCAAGGCATCCAACCCTGCCGAGCGAGGATCTCTCCGTCTGCTGTAGAAGCACGGGACTTTGGCATTTGTGCTTGACACCATAAGATCCATTATGGGCTTTCCCCATTTGGCACATATCTGCAGGAATACTTCGTCTGCAAGTTCCCACTCCGCTGGGTCGATCTGATTCCTGCTCAGATAATCGGCTTGCACGTTGCTCTGACCTGCAATATGAGCTGCTGACAGAAACTGCAGATGAAACTCGGCCCAGTGGCAAATGTGCACGGCCTGCGCTGCTAGTGCTATGCACTGAGTGCCTCCTTGGCGATTTATGTAGGCCACTGCTGTCGTGTTGTCCGACATCACTCTGACAGCCAATCCTTCCAGGGTCAATTGAAAGGCCTGAAGCGCCTGGAAAATCGCTTTCAACTCCAAGTGATTGATAGACCACTCCGACTCCTCGGGTGTCCAAAGACCCTGGGCATGCCTTCCCCGGCAATGTGCACCCCAGTCCTTCAGGCTGGCATCTGTTACCACCAGGCACCAATCAGGGAGCGCTAGCGGCATTCCTCGCCGTAGCATGCTGTCTCAGAGCCACCACTCCATACTGAGCCAGGCCGCAGGGAGCCACGTGAGTCTGTATTGATAATCCTGAGATATTGGAGACCATCGTTGAAGCAGGGAACACTGCAGAGGTCTCAGGTGTGCTCTCGCCCATGGCACCACTTCCAAAGTGGCCGTCATCGACCCCAACAGCTGGACAATGTCCCAAGCTCGCAGGCGAGGCATCCTCAGGAGCAGACGGACCTGGTTCTGAAGCTTGCACCGCCTTTGCTCGGGGTAGGAAGACCATCCCCGAGGCTGTGACGAACCAGACCCCCAAATATTCTAGAGATTGAGAGGGGGTCAGGTGACTTTTGGCTATATTGACAACCCAGCCCAGAGACTGCAGTACTGAGACCACTCTGGCTGTAACCTGATGACTCTCTTCTGCAGAGTCTGCTCTGATGAGCCAGTCGTTTAGGTACGGGTGAACCCGGATACCCTCTTGCCTGAGAAAAGCAGCTACTACCACCATTACCTTGGAAAAGGTTCGGGGAGCTGTGGCGAGGCCAAAAGGCAAGGCCTGAAACTGGAAATGTTTTCCCATCACCACAAAACGCAGAAACCTCTGGTGCGGGGGCCAAATTGGTATGTGCAAGTAAGCTTCTTACAGGTCCAGAGATGTAAGAAACTCTCCTGGCTGTACCGCCGCTATGACGTAGCGCAGGGTTTCCAAGTGAAAATGCCGCACGTTCAGAGACTTGTTGACTTGTTTTAAGTCTAGGATAGGCCGAAAAGACCCTCCTTTTTGCAGCACCACGAAGTAAATGGAGTAACGGCCAGAGCCGCATTCGGCGGGAGGCACGGGGGGAACTGCCCCAATGTGAATCAAGCCTTGCAAGGTCTCCTCTACCGCCGCCCATTTGGCAGCAGAACCACATCGGGACTCCACAAACACGTCTCTTATCGGGGCATTGAATTCTATTCTGTAGCCTTCTCTGATCAGGTCCCAAACCCACTGATCTGAGGTAATCTTGGCCCACTCCTCGAGAAAGAGGGAAAGTCGTCCTCCTATCACAGAAATCGAGGAGGGGGCCGGCGCACCATCATTGAGAGGGTCGCCCTTGAACTCCAGGTCTTGAGCCTGCTGCTGCGGAACGTTTGTCTGAGCAAAAGGAGTTCCTCTGCTGAAAACAGGCACGCGAAGTGAACCCAGCAGAACGCCCCAGGCGGTACCTTCTAGCTTCACTTAAGCGAGGTCTGTAAGAGGAGGGAACTGCCTGACCCTTGAAAGAAGGCCGCGGCCTATCCTCGGGTAAGCACTGGGGTTTAGCATCCCCCAGGCCTTTCACAATTTTCTCCAACTCCTCACCAAACGGGAGAAGGCCTTGAAAGGGCAACTTCACCAACCTTTGCTTAGAGGCCATGTCAGCTGCCCAATGCTGTAGCCACAGAAGACGGCGAGCCGCCACCGCTACAGCCATCTGTTTATCCAAAGCTCTGACCAGATCATAAAGGGTGTCAGCCAAAAATGACAAGGCCGACTCCATCCGCGGTGCCACCTCCGTAAGGGGCTCCGCTCCATCTCCGGGCTGTTCCACTGCCTGTTGTAACCAAGCGAGGCAGGCCCGGGCAGCGTAGCAGCTGCATGCAGATGCCCGTAAGGATAGGCCTAAAATTTCAAAGGACCATTTCATAGCTGCCTCCAGGCGACGGTCCTGCATGTCCTTCAGGGCAACTCCTCCTTCCACTGGGAAGGTAGTTTTCTTTGTCACAGCCGTGACTAGGGCATCCACTTTAGGCACTGCTAGGCACACCAAATGCTCCTCACTTAGAGGGTATAATTGCCCCATAGCCCTGGCGACTTTCAAAGGCCCCTCTGGGTCAGCCAATTGAGCCGTGATAAGCTCTTGGATGGAGTCATGCAAAGGAAAGGATCGAGCAGGCTTCTTAGTACTTGCCATCCTCGGATTACCGGAGGAGGTCTCAGTACTCCCAGGGTCTTCTATAGAGAGGACCTGCAAGGCATCAGTAATAAGCGCTGGCCGCTCATCGCGGTGGAAAATCTTCACCGTGGAAGGATCATCTGGATCCGGTGGCAATCCTGCACCATCTTCTGGCTCTCCAGACCATGAAGGCCTGCCAGACCCCTCAGAGTCCTCACATCCCGACCACAGGGGGGAAAAAATGGGGTGTGCCACTTTCTGAAAGGGAATCCACGCTTCTGCGCTTGTCTTGCGGCCATCTGTCAGGGGAAAACGCACCTGATAGTAATCCAAGGCCAGACTCCACTGGCGGAGATAGAGAAAGCAGGGCCGCAGAGGATCCCTGCGGAAGAGCTCTTTTTAACATGTATGCATTATGCAGCAATAAAACAAATTCAGGGGAAAATGGCTCACCCTGGCCTCCCGGTTCCAGTCTGGGGGAAACAGCTCTTTTATTAGCCTTTATACGAGGCGCCCCTCCAGGCTCAAACCCCTCCGCCTCAGCGGGGGTCGCGCCATGCTGTTCCAAAATGGCGCCCGCTGCCAGCTCCACAGAGCGGGAAGGAACATCACTCGTCATGCTCGGGCCAACACTACTGTCTGAAAAGCATGCCTTATAGAGCCCTGCCGATTTGCGCTTGCCACAAACGGAACAGCGCTTTACTTTCTCAGCAGCCATTGACGAAAGCGGCAGAAATTCAAAATGGCGGATTTGCGCCAAAATCGTCCCGAACGCGGGCCCTCCCCGGAGGAGCTACAAAATGCTCTTACCTCACCAGACCGAGTCTCTGAGCTCTGGTCACGCTGCACAATCAGAAGAAAACCACTTTTCTGGGATCACAGTTCCAAAGCGCAACGCGACTTTTTTTTTTTTTTTTAACGCTGTGAGGAAAGTTTGAGGCAACAGCGAAAGAGGCAAATTTCCAACTCCAGAGGATCAGTAGCATGGGAAAGGCAGGGAAAGGGCGGACCTATGTGCCTGCATCCACAGCGTGGGCAAAGACAGGGCTTGCCTATTTGTCTACTTCCACATCGGGGGCCGGGTAAGGCAGGGAAAGGGCTAACCTATTTGCCTTTAAAGTGGGCACATCAGCCACAACACCCCTGCTACAACTGGTAAAAGCACAGGAGCCACCCCAGGCAGATTTTCTGAAGGAGCTTGAACAAGCTGCAACCACCCTGCTGGGGAGATAGAGAATACTGAAGAGGCAGATGGAGTTAGCTGGCCAAGAGCCACTATGGTTTTTCAGTGCTATCTCCCCCTGCTGGTTGATGGACACAACTCACTCGTAATGGATTCATCTGCTTGATGACAAGGAAATAAATAGACATTAAAAAAATATAAATGTTTAAAAAGGTAGAAGTGATAAGTATTGTGTTTTTTTATCTATTAACTTTACTGCTCAGAATTTGATGAAGCAGGATATAATTTTTTTTTTAAATAAGTACAGATTAGTAGCTGGTATGGATGGGCAGACTGGATAGGCCATATGGTCTTTATCTGCAACATTTTCTGTTTCTATGCAAAGATGATCTCCAAGAGAGAGAAGGGAAATTAGAGATTAGTAATTGGTATGGATGGGCAGACTGGTCTTTATCTGCCGTCACTTTCTATGTCTGTTAAAAGACTCCAAAATTTTGAAAATCCACAGCCCATATACATAGTAACATAGTAAATGGCGGCAGATAAAGACCTGAACGGTCCATCCAGTCTGCCCAACAAGATAAACTCATTTTACATGGTATGTGATACTTTATATCAGAGTTTGATTTGTCCTTGCTATTCTCAGGGCATAGACCGTAGAAGTCTGCCCAGCACCGGTTTCGCTTCCCAATTACCGGCGTCGCCAATCTCCGCTAAGAATATAATGGGAATTAAAGGGGATTATCCGCACACTGCTTTGCTATGATTTCCTTTTTAAATGATCAGTGTTGAAATAGTTACAGGTTTAAAAAATAAAAGCCTGGAATAACTGAACACAAATGTCACTGGAGGGATATATCCCACCAAGAATTACCTCCAGGCAGCAAAATCACATCAATTTCTACTATCAGAGTATCATAATCAAAACAGAAGAACTGAATTATTCAAGTTCTGTTTACTCCCTGTGCTGGAAAATTCCATTTTCAAAAGCACCGAACTTGTGATGTGTCCAGGTTTTCTTCTTCCTCCTCATTTTCTTGCAGATTCAGTAAAACTTGTCTGCCCAGAAATGCTGGGTCCGAAGGTCATTTGCCTCTCTTACATGTTTGTACTCAGGAAAGATATCAGGAAGTATTTTTTCACGGAGAGGGTGGTGGACGCTTGGAATGCCCTCCCGCGGGAGGTGGTGGAGATGAAAACGGTAACGGAGTTCAAACATGCGTGGGATATGCATAGAGGAATCCTGTGCAGAAGGAATGGATCCTCAGAAGCTTAGCTGAAATTGGGTGGCGGATCAGTTGGGGGGGAAGAGGGGATGGTGGTTGGGAGGCGAGGATAGGGGAGGGCAGACTTATACGGTCTGTACCAGAGCCGGTGATGGGAGGCAGGACTGGTGGTTGGGAGGCGGGAAATACTGCTGGGCAGACTTATATGGTCTGTGGCCTGAAAAGGACAGGTACAAATTCAAGGTAAGGTATACACATATGAGTTTGTCTTGGGCAGACTGGATGGACCATGCAGGTCTTTTTCTGCCGTCATCTACTATGTTACTATGTTTGCTTCCATGTAGCAGGATCATGGCATGCTTTTAAAAGGAGAACATGCAGCCAGAAGTCCCTGGCTTTCAAAGACCTATGGAAAGTTATTTGGCAGATTCTTTCTATTGCCCATTTTCAGAGATGAATGTTTTCACTGGAAACTTGTTTACTACAGAATCAGAAAACGTTCTAAAATCATTAATTCATAAATTGGCTCATTTAGATGACATGAAAACAATCAGCAGAGCTATAAATTGTGGTTCGCAATATGTGAAGTTTGATCTCAATGTAAATTCAGTTCGGAGGAAATGGTTCCCATTAGGCAGTCTTTGCTTGCGGCCACACTGATCGTGGCATTCTATGTAATCCTAACACAGCCAGCTGTAACATGGCTTTATCCACCCCTCTCCCTGACAGCTACACAAGAAAATGAACACCATGCAGCAGTACACAAGAGACAGAGGTCCACAGGGTGTTAATATATGCAGGGCTCCTCTACAACATGCTATGCAGGCACTATGCAGTAGAAAGAAAGCATTATATTGCATATATACAGTGGAATATTGAAGCAGGAGAAACCATTTTGCACTGTATAAATATAACTAAGGAAAAGCAGCCTGCATATCACTCCAAGACACTGTCATATTCTTCAGAGCAGCAGTTATTCCCAGTCTGTCAGTCCTTCCACAGCCTCCTCACCCAGGACCTCTGGGATCAATTATGCACACACTCCAACATAGGAGAGCGAGAAATTAATTCTAACAAAATAAGAACAAATTATTTTCACTGCTGGGGCGCATGAAATAAAAGGAGCTTTGTAGCCTGCAGCTAGTAGCAGCAGCTAGTGAAAATTTCATTGCAAACAGACGTGATAATGTTGCAGAGTGTACTGCAAGACTTAGGGCGTCATTTGGTTCCCGAGGCTGCTGCTGCAGTTCATCCAGTCTTTTTAATATCCGCTCCCTAAATTGGATGTTTGTTTTGAGATTTAGCGAGGTGGCGATGATTTGGGTGCTTTGGGTACCAATTACGGCTGCGCAAGCTAAACTGAATCCAATTTCCACTCTTGTAAGTGCAGCATCTGGCAGCAGGAAAAGAAGCTGAGCTTCTCTCTAAAGTCTCAGTGCTTGCAATTATGGAGCACCCAACAAGGGCATCAAATGCTAGTGAGCCTCAATATATATTCATGAACATGCCAGATACAATACAAACTGACAGCGATTTGGGAAGTGTGGGGAAGAAAAACATATTCGTGGAGGGCATTTTGGTAGCCCAATAACTATACCACTGACTGGTGCTTGCAGCATGCTGTTATAGCAGCCTTAAGAAACTCTCTCCCATTGGGCTCAGCTTTATAAAGTTGCCAGTGTTCCATGTGTTAATCCCTGGGCTATTGCTGTTTAGCATCAGCCCCCCCCCCAAATATAACAAGCAAAGCTGTGCAGGTACACCAATTCCACTCAACAGCACACCATGCTATTCTATCGACACCGCGCACAAGGGTCAGCCAATGCACCTCATTTTTGCCTCTCAACACCCCTGGCTATTTCAGCAATGAGAACCCACACAAGGTTCAATCAATGCACCTCATTCTCGTCTTGCAGCAACCCCAGCTATTTCAGCAAGGAGCTTCTAAACTGCTTTGATGTTGAGTACTTGGTTTTCACAGAGAAACACTGACATTTCTTTTATTTGAAGTGCCTGAATTCCTTTTTCTTGAATCATTCCATTCTCAAAGCTTCACAGCACAGCAGATCTCTTGACCTGTGTGTGGAAGTAAATACAGCTACAATAAAATGAAGATTCAAACCAAGAGCCCCCGGATTAGGAAGCGATCCCTCACAGGACACTACGACTGGAATTCATCAGACTGTCATGATGGAAAGCCTGCAAAAATTAGTTGGAGCTTAAGAAAAAGCTACAGCCAGAAGCAGTAGCGAGTTCCATCACTTCCATATTAGGCGAATCCTGAGCTTCTGTGCTCTGCAAGGCAGAAAATGAAATCAAACAATATTACCAATTCTTCCAGCCAAAGCCTGTCCCAACAAGCTCTTCTGCTCTTAACACCTAGCAGTGGTACAGAAGTGTGCCTGAAATGGAATAAAGCTGCAAAATTAAAAAAAAAAAAAACCCTCACTTGGGAAATATCAAAGCCTCCCTTCCCTCCAGACAGAAATCTGTCCAGATTTACAGTTCTAAAGCAGTACACGAACATAATAGCCACATTGGGTCAGACCAATGGTCCATCTAGCCCAGTATCCTGCTTCCAACAGTGGCCAATCCTGGTCACAAGTACCTGGCAGAAACCTAAATAGCAGCAACATTTCATGCTACCAATCCCAGGCCAAGCAGTGGCTTCCCCACATCTATCGCAATAGCAGACTATGGAATTTTCCTCCAGGAACTTGTCCAAACCTTTTTTAAATCCAGGTACGCTAACCATTGTTACCGATCCCACTTGACATACCGGATTCTTCTTAAGCTGCAGTCTGTTTTAAAGAGTTCTTATTACTGCCCAGATTTCTGCACCATATAACGAAGCTTCATTCCAGTTGTTAGCTTCTTATTGTCCCAAATCTTACCCAATCTGTTCACATCTGATACCACTTTACCAATTCTAAGTTTCCTTTCTTTTTCAGTGCTGTCTCTTACCGGACTTCCCAAAATAAGTGGAGGAGTGGCCTAGTGGTTAGGGTGGTGGACTTTGGTCCTGGGGAACCGAGGAACTGAGTTCGATTCCCGGCACAGGCAGCTCCTTGTGACTCTGGGCAAGTCACTTAACCTTCCATTGCCTGCCGCATTGAGCCTGCCATGAGTGGGAAAGCGCAGGCTACAAATGTAACTAAAATAAATAAATAAATAATTCTGGCATTTTTTTTTTCTGGTTCAACTTCTTTTAATTGATTGCTGAGTTACCTGTTATGTTTATAAAAAAAAAAAAAAAACATAGAACAGAAAAAGTTGGGTGGATTAACAGGTACAGTATTGAGAAACCTAGTATAGAAAATACCGACTATTTGGTGCGATTTGCAGAAACAGAATTGCTGCGGAAATGTTTATTTTGGATTGACCTCCTTTTGATTACAGTTGTGTTCAAATCCTTTAGATGTCTGCGAATTCTAATGAATGCGATTGCGCCAAAACACAGCACCATGTCGAGTCCTTTTGAGTACTTGCTAATCTGGGACCTATAATCCAGGCCCTTGTAGGTCTATCCTTATTTGTGACATTAACCATTACCCATGGTGGTATTTTCTACACCAGGTTTCTCAATCCTATGCCTGTTGGTCTAACCCTACTTTTTGTGTATCTGTTAAGTTTATAGCCACAAACCTCATCTTTTTACTAGATGTGGAGGGACATTTTCGATATGATGTCTAAGTCCAACTTTGGACGTTTTACAAAAAAACGTTCAAAATCTGAATAGGAAAGAAGGTCTTTTCAAAAAAGGCAATTTTTTTTCAAAAATATTGTTTTGAACAAGGTTTTGCAAATTGAATGTTCTGCTTTTTGGTCCATTTTTGAAAATAAAATGTCCAAGTGCAAAATGCACAAAATCAAGCCATTGGGATGTAGGAGGAGCCAGCATTTTTAGTAGACTGGTTCCCCAGACAGCCCAGGAAAGCAATAGGGCACCCTAGGGGGCACTTCATAAAAATGCTCCCATGTACACATCTCACCATTGCTCCCTTATCTTGTCTGCTAAGCCCCCCCCCCTAAAACCCACTACCCCTAACTGTACACCACTACCATAGCCTTATGGGTGAAGGGAGCACTTATATGTGGATACAGTGGATTTCTGGTGAGTTTTGGAGGGCTCACAGTTTCCTCCCCAAGTGTAACGGACCTGTCTGCAGTGCACTGCACCCACCACTAGACGACTCCAGGGACCTGCATGCTGTTCTAATGGATTTAAATATAACATTTGAGGCTGGCATAGACGCTGGCAAGTCATGTTTTAAATCACATTTTTGTGGGGTGGGAGGAGGTTAGTGACCACCAGGGGAGTAAAGAGAGGTCATCCCTGATTCCCTCCGGTAATCATCTGGTCATTTCGGGCACCTTTTTGTGCCTTATTCATTATAAAAAAAAAAAAAAAAAAAAAAAAAGAGAGATCTAGCTCAAAACGTCTTAGTTTTAGCTCTGCACGGTTTGGTTTTGTTCCATTATGCCTGAAAAATGTCCAAGTGTTAAGAACGCTCATATCCCACCCTTAACACATCACCTTGTGGTTTTAACATACTTCTGACGGACTTCACAGAAAAACGTCTAAAAACTGGTTTTGAAAAAAACAATTTGGACGTTTTTCTCTTTTGAAAATGAGCTCCATAGTTACCCAATCTGTTCACCAAAAATGCATTACTCTTGGAATTTTTTTTTAAATTATTCTATTTTTAACTCTGTCCTTGTTGATGACTTCTCCTCAAGCAATGTAGATCAAAATAAAGTTCATGACATCAAGGAACTTAAAACGGTTACTGGAGAGGACATGCAGGAAGACTAAGTGTCTGAACTGTGAGAAGGATTACAACACTTGCATCTGCTAATGGCTAGAAACAAATCTGGCTATAAAGCACACAGCTGCATCTCCTCTGCTTCGCCTCCCCAGTTGGGTCCTTCCTCTTTGGTTTTCATAGAAAGACATCGGCATTTGCATTTTATCTGAAATCCATTTTCATGGCTCAGCTATGCACTATTCAACCTCCAGTAAGTGTAGGAAAAAGCTACTTCTCTAGGCAGTAAGGGCTGGAAAGAGCAGTATGAGGATTCTCTCCATCTTCCTTTCCCGTTGATGGGCTGTGTACCAAAAGGACCAAGTCCGGAGCGTCTTAGATTCTCAATAAATCATGAGCAGCTACTTCTAAGGTACAGGTTCATCTTTAGCTACACACAGTCATCCTCAAGCTTCTAAATCATATCTTCCCCTAAATACCTTCCGCAACTTGGTTCAATCCACTGTACTTACCCACGCTGACTACTGTAACAGTATTTTCATTGGTTCCAAGGTCCAAATCCTGAAAAAACTTCAAACCGCCAAAAACATTTTTGGTAAGTCGTGATTTGAGATCGCAACTCCTCTCCCTGAAAAGCTCCATTGGCTCCCTATTGCTGAACGAATACACTTCAAAGTCCACACGCTGATTCACAAGATTATCTACGGAGAAGCCCCGGGTTACATGTATAATCTGATTGACCTTCCAGCCAGAAACGGATTAAAATCTTCTCGAACGTATCTCAACTTGCATCTTCCTAATTGCAAAGGACTTAAGTACAAATATTATGCATCCAACTTCTCCGTCATAGGCAGCCAGCTCTGGAATGCCTTACCAAGATCCATTCGAATAGTCAATAGCCTTCTACCTTTTCAGAAGCTACTAAAAACTTACCTCTTCAAGCAAGCCTACACAAATAACCTGACTTAAACTACAAGTTCATCTGCACTACTGGATCAGACTATGAAAACAGAACCTGGAACATGCTCTCCTATTTAATTCTTTCTAGTATATCCCTCTTCCTACCCCTCCCTACACTATCTAGTACATTCCTTTTCCTACCCCTCCCTTATATTTCCCCATACTAAATAACACGTTAATCCCAATACACACCCTCCTCCCTTTCCCCTACGTTTTCCATCCTCCTTCCTTGCCCATCTTACCTATCCATACATAAATGACCACCTCTTTACTTATTATATTACAGCTGCAACCATTCTGTATTACTTTGTCAACCTGATTTTCTATGTAAGCCGCATTGAACCTGCTAATGAGCGGGAAAGTGCGGGGTATAAATGTTACAAATAAATAAATAAATAACTTGTAGGTCACCAGTGTACAACATAATCAATAGTTCAAACAACAAAGCTATGAGCCAAATGCTGTTGAGATGACCACAGTAAAGAATTAAGATGCAAATGATCTCCTTACAGTCCAGATTCCTGAGACCAGATGGTAGAGGGCACAAGCCAAAGCTGGAGAGGGAAAAATATAAATAAACTGAAAACCCCAACAGCGTGAGTTTGGCTGTACTTCTACAGTGTGATGGTAAAGGAGCAGCAGAGAAAACCAAATGAAGAGTCAGAGATGGGTGTGACTGAAGGGCTCCTAGATGGAATACTCAAAGCAAGAAATTAATCAAAGCCAAACGTGTTTAATGCAGAAACAAGTACAGATGCTCAGAAATAATCACAGATACATTAACGCAGTGTTAGTCTAGTGTTTACATTTCACGTGGCTTAAAACATTTGTTCTAAACCAGGCAAGTTCAGCCAAGTTCTGATCTGCAGGGCTGGTTTCAGTTCTAGGTTTGAATCCTCAGTCCTGATATAAAGGCTCTCAAAACCAACAGTGCTCGTTTTCTGTGCAACAGGTTAATGGGACGGACCCTAGGGAGATTGAGAAGCTGAATTTTTTTTGTTTTGGTTGTCAAGTTAAAGAATGCACTTCGCAAAGGAAAATCAGAAATGTACAAAAAGCTAATTAACTTACAAGCACAACACAAAGAAAACAAATACAATTCTAAATAGTCCACAATTAAGAGGAAACCAAGGGCACATTCCATAAGGAAGCTGGAATTATGGAAAAGGTAAAAAAAAAAAAAAAAAGAAAGAAAATACAACTATTACAGATCAAGATACAGGAGCTTTTGATTGGGTGACAGGAGAATTGAATCAGGGACGAGCTATGGACGTAATCTACTTAGATTTCAGCAAAGCTTTTGACACGGTTCCCCACAGGAGGCTTTTAAATAAACTGGATGGGCTGAAGATAGGACCTAAAGTGGTGAACTGGATTAGGAACTGGTTGACGGACAGACGCCAGAGGGTGGTGGTGAATGGAGTTAGCTCGGAGGAGGGAAAGGTGAGTAGTGGAGTGCCTCAAGGATCGGTGCTGGGGCCGATTCTGTTCAATATATTTGTGAGTGACATTGCCGAAGGGTTAGAAGGTAAAGTTTGCCTATTTGCGGATGATACTAAGATCTGTAACAGAGTGGACACCCCAGAGGGAGTGGAAAACATGAAAAAGAATTTGAAGAAGCTAGAACAATGGTCTAAGGTCTGGCAATTAAAATTCAATGCGAAGAAATGCAAAGTGATGCACTTAGGGAATAGAAATCCACGGGAGACGTATGTGTTAGGTGGCGAGAGTCTGATAGGTTCAGACGGGGAGAGGGACCTTGGGGTGATAGTATCTGAGGATTTGAAGGTGACAAAACAGTGTGACAAGGCGGTGGCTGTATCTAGAAGGTTGTTGGGCTGTATAGAGAGAGGTGTGACCAGCAGAAGAAAGGGGGTGTTGATGCCTCTGTATAAGTTGTTGGTGAGGCCCCATCTAGAGTATTGTGTTCAGTTTTGGAGGCCGTATCTTGCTAAGGATGTAAAAAGAATCGAAGCGGTGCAAAGAAAAGCTACGAGAATGGTATGGGATTTGCGTAACAAGACGTATGAGGAGAGACTTGCTGACCTGAACACGTATACCCTGGAGGAAAGGAGAAACAGGGGTGATATGATACAGACGTTCAAATATTTGAAAGGTATTAATCCGCAAACGAACCTTTTCCGGAGATACGAAGGCGGTAGAACGAGAGGACATGAAATGAGATTGAAGGGGGGCAGACTCAAGAAAAATGTCAGGAAGTATTTCTTCACGGAGAGAGTGGTGGATGCTTGGAATGCCCTCCCGCGGGAGGTGGTGGAGAGGAAAACGGTAACGGAATTCAAACATGCGTGGATAAACATAAAGGAATCCTGTTCAGAAGGAAAGGATCATCAGGAGCTTAACTGAGATTGGATAGCAGAGCCGGTAGTGGGAGGCGGGGCTGGAGGTTGGGAGGCGGGGATAGTGCGGGGCAGACTTATACGGTCTGTGCCAGAGCCAGTGGTGGGAGGCGGGACTGGAGGTTGGGAGGCGGGACTGGAGGTTGGGAGGCAGGGATAGCGCTGGGCAGACTTATACGGTCTGTGCCAGAGCCGGTGGTGGGAGGCAGGGATAGTGCTGGGCAGACTTATACGGTCTATGCCAGATCCGGTGGTTGGGAGGCGGGGCTAGTGCTGGGCAGACTTATACGGTCTGTGCCCTGAAGAGCACAGGTACAAATCAAAGTAGGGTATACACAAAAGTAGCACACATGAGTTGTCTTGTTGGGCAGACTGGATGGACCGTGCAGGTCTTTTTCTGCCGTCATCTACTATGTTACTATGTTTATGTAGAAGCTACAAAAACACCTTTTCCTTCCAAGGAAAAAAAAAAAAAAAAAGAAGCTGTACAGGTTCATAAAATATATCTACTACCCTGAAAAGAAACTAAACATTTACACGGAAAGCGCAGTTGAAATGAAGCACCCAAGGAAACCACAGCTGAACAAAAATGAAGAAACTTCTTCCGCTGGAGTTGAATCCATCGAGAAACATCAGGAAAAATATAAAACTGTTATCCATAAATGAAGCTCTTCATGTTCAAGAGTACAACACTGTGTACATCTAGTAGTGCTACAGAAATGATAACTAGTAATAGAAGCATCCTTAACCTTATATTAAAGTCTTTATATTGCACATTTATCCTGATAAAACAAATTGAACCAACAGGGTTGCTCTGCTAGGTATCTCTCCTCTGTAAATTTTCTAAACGTCCAGATACATCCAAATCAGCATCTGCAAGTTCCTCAATTTTAGACATAGATAAGTAATATATCTTATGAACAAGTAGAATATTTGCTTCAATACATTTCAAAACATCTGAAAAAGTTCCTTAGGTGCCAGTAGCCTGGACACTGGAAAATTTGGCTTCTCTAAGTTCTCAATGCCTTATCTCCAACATGTTGGGCAATAGAATTCTTAAGTTCACCCAAAGATTTTTCTACACTATCCTTGAAGATAACTGTTGTTGATTCGTTTCAAGCTTTCTCAGTCCCGTTGAAGAGTTCAATGAATTAAAAACAAAGCTGGAGCATACCTTGTGGAGATTTTCAACAGCATTCCACAAAGCTTTCGTATCGACTCTTGGCGGTTTGACAGGGGTTTGAGAGGGGCCAGCACGACTTGTTCTCCTGAACCACCAGAGCAAGACAAAGCCATTCCCTCCTACTGCTCCACACCCTCCCCACCACCAGACGCCATTGCCAAGGACTCTCCCCCAAGCTGTGGCTGCTCCAATATCGCCGACACTACCAGTGAAACTTCTTTTGGGTCTACAAAATACATCAACCAGCACTCATCAGGATCATCCCCAGCACACTCAATAGCGGCAGCCTCTAATGCCCATGTCATCCCTGGAGGTGGAGGAGTAGATCTGCCCGGGCTCAGTGAAACCTCGCTGTCCAAGCTGGGCTCCTTCCTCAGCCCAGCAGACTCGCCCATGGTAGCAGGAAACATACAAGATGTTATAAACACTTGGCGCGGTGAAGAGATAACAGGTTGGGCCAGAGAGTAACTCACTGTTTCCCCCAATGCGTCAGCATAAACAAGCAATCACTGCAGAAAAGGAGTAAGTAATAATTCAGCGAGTTGGGGGAGGCCTCTGTACCAGTGTCTCACTGATGCCATCTTGGTTCTGGAAGCTGAATTTTCAAGTCAAGATTTCCTGCTAGGGCAAGACTCAGTGGCTTGGTGACAGCACTGCCCGGGGCCATGCAGAATTCCAGCCTTTGATTCCCAAACCAGACTTCTGTCCCCTAGCTCTGTAGGGTTGAGGTGTTCCGCAAACATCCTCTATTTCTTAATCCATGGAAGAGTACAGCAGCAACACGTAGAGGCCAGACTTATGGGTGTAAATGAACCAATGATCTGGACGAAGCTAGTCTGTGACCCTTGGCCAAGCACTGTCACTGCAAAAGTAGTTGTAGGGGGGCTGGGAGAATTAAAGCACATGCTGAAAGCTAACCTAGATTTTTTTAAAAAGTTGCTTCTTCCTCCTCTGGATGCCCAAAGGAACCCATTCTCAGCTTGGCTTGGTGGAAAGAATAGTTAGTGTCATTTGGTGTCCCAAGTGAAACGAGTTGATGGATGGTCCAGTTCTTCAATCACTATAAAACCCAGCAAGTGCCACTGCCCATCTTTTTACTGTCCTCTAACACATTTCATACTTCTACTAATTCCTTTTCCATTATATCTGTACAATTTTCTTTTTATTTTAAGAATAAAGCCCTGCTTCAAACAGCTCACAATCTTAAGTATCAATTTAGGGCATCATACAAAGAGCAAAATCCCAAGAAATTCCTGACACTCGCAGCTAGGTCCTGCTATGTGCCAAGAGTGTGGTGTGACAGACCACCTAATTTACCCTCTGTCTGGTCTGACCTGAAAAAGGTAATGGAAGCTGTCATGCTGGGTTCTATCTACCTCAGAAAAGCCCCAGGAATCTACTAGGGATTAAAAATCGCTCCCCCAACTTTCCCTGAAAGCAAAATAATCCTTTAACAACCAGCAACGGACTTTTCTTCTACCCCGTTTTCTACAAGAACACAGCTCAGAATCACCACCTTCATGGAAAGCGATACTCTGACTTTTATAGCGTGCTGGTGGTCTTTCTACTCGTAAAACATTAACAAGCAGTATAATTTTGCCATACCAAGTCAATGAATAGAATAGATCTTTATTTTATGTATCAAAGAAATCTAAAGGGAGCCTTACCTCCAGCTCCTGCTCCCTCTGTAATGCAAACTGTTTGAAGGACTTTACAATGAGTCCTGCGTTGGAGCAGTCGTAGACAAAAATGGAGGGACTGCCCATCCACGTCTGCAGGTCATATATGGAGAGTGGGATATACTGCGTGTAATTCTGAAAGAGAACGTTACATGAAAACATTACAGTAGACAATTAGAGATGTGAACACAACTGCTGAGTTCTGTTACAGAGTACAGTACTTGAAAATGATCACAAAGTACTGAATTATGTTGGTGGCAATGTAGCTTAAATCTTTCAGAGGTGTAAGGTGACATGCGTGGGCTTCATTAAATCCCAAAGGCATGCCGATCCTCATTTTGAAGATCTTTGTGAAGAAAAACCAAACGGAAATAATCCTTTGGACAAAGAGACTAGGGAGATATTGAGTTTCACTCAAATTACTTCAGCAGAAATAGGGAAGATAATTAAAAGCAACGTATGTGATTTGTTTAGTTAAAAAAAAATCTGATTTGCAAAATATCACTCTGTGGTTATCTGTTACTAAGAAACCTACTCCAATTACTGTGGCTGGAACAATTCAAACACCCCACAAATCCCAGAATGCCACAAGGTTCAAAACACAGATGCCATCAGGTTTTTCACTGTCCGAATTTCATTTATATTACTGCTATGAAACAGGTCAATGAAAGAGTAGGAAACAGCTCCTGCATTTACGTAGTGGCAGGTCTCAGCCTCACATCGACTATGTGCTCGCCCCAAACAAGGTCTCCCTGTTGGCCACTGCTGTTGGTTCACCCTAGCCTCAGCCTCCACTCACTGAGGATACCTGACTCATAGTACCACTCTTACCTACAAATATATGCTCTACCATGTGACTTATTCAATTATATCAAGGCAGAACCACAGCTCAATAAGATTCAAAACCAAAAAGGTCTCTAAAAGAGGCACACTTTCACTAGGTCACAGTAGGACAAATGGATTCTGTGCTTCCTTTTGGTCCAAGTGTAATGGGCTCCATAGTTCTGGCCTGTAAGAGCTGTACGCTAATCTTTTTGTGTGTGTTAATCTTACTTCCAAAGCAGGTGATACTCAGCAGTATTTACTGGCAACGCTGCTGCAGATTTGTTTTGACAAATGCGTCTCCAAGAATGCATGCAGATGTCATCCAATCAGTTCTCAGACATTTAAAATTCAAAAGTAATATCTGAAAATCTATTCTAGCCTTCACTGGTAACCAGTATAATGCATGGAGTAATTCAATATCAGCTTTTATGAGTCACCATTTCCCATTTAGTTCAGAGCAGCTTACAGAAACATTAAGACACAAATTACAAGGTCATAAAAACAATCAGATACAAATCTGCTATACAAATAGATCTATATATCTGTATCTATACATATACACACTCCCTAGGACATAATACATTCAGCAAATACAACTTAATATGGCTATATTCCTAAGCCAATAATTCTAGCAACACGAGAGGCCTAAAAACAGAGACAACTCACTTGAAGTACTGAGAGCACAACCCATCAATCCTTGGTCTCAGTAACAATTACCCCCTTCATCCTCATGCTCAACATAGAAAGGACAGGGAAAAACATTGACTCAAGCAGAATTAAAGTTGGAAATCCATACATAAGTTTTAGCCATAAAATGCTTCAAGAATTAACAATATGTCGAGATTATCATGGCAAAGATCAAAGTGTATCTTTCGTTCTATAGCCCTATTGTCAATACAGTAAACCAGAATGACTAAGATTTCCTATACTGCACAGTATAGAGAGAATAAAATCTGCATCCATAAACACAAGCTGAACAAGTTCAAAATGTGGCATAAAACCAGTATCTGGCTCTAGCAAGAAATCTGTATTCCCAACATTTCAGACCCTAACTCCCCCATCTTCCTTTACTACTACTATTTAGCATTTCTATAGCGCTACAAAGCGTACGCAGTGCTGTCAAACATAGAAGGACAGTCCCTGCTCAAAGAGCTTACAATCTAATAGACAAAAATAAAGCAAGCAAATCAATTAATGTGTAGAGGAAAGAGGAGAGGAGGGTAGGTGGGGCGAGTGGTTACAAGTCAAAAGCAATGTTAAAGAGGTGGGCTTTCAATCTAGATTTAAAGATGGTCAAGGATAAGTTAAAATGTTTTCTACAGCATATATGTAGATCAACCCCTTCTTAATTTCATAAGTACATAAGTAATGCCACACTGGGAAAAGACCAAGGGTCCATCGAGCCCAGCATCCTGTCCACGACAGCGGCCAAGCCAGGCCAAGGGCACCTGGCAAGCTTCCCAAACGTACAAACATTCTATACATGTTATTCCTGGAATTGTGGATTTTTCCCAAGTCCATTTAGTAGCGGTTTATGGACTTGTCCTTTAGGAAACAGTCTAGCCCCTTTTTAGCTTCTCTGGTGATTATGGTTCTTACATCCTCCCGCCATAACTGTTACAAGCACACGCTAACCATTTGCTTCCACAGATAGCCAAGCAATTGCTGCAATACCTAGGTGAAACCAAGGCCACTGGAAGTAGAGGCCACAGAGAGGGTGGAAGATACCTGGAATGAGATGAAAACGTTAACGGAATTCAAAAACTTGCGGGATAAACAAAAAAAAATCCTTTATGGAAAGAATGGAACCAAACAAACATAGTGATGACTAGTTGGAGAGTCCAGGGACTGGGAAGCAAAGCCAGTGCTGAGCAGACTTCTATGATCTGTGCCCTGATCATGGCTGAATAGATTTGGTTGGCCTGGATTGGGGCTTTGATGACAGCCTCTGTAGTTGGAAAACAAGGCCAGTGCTGGGCAGACTTCTATGGTCTGTGCCCTGAAAACGGCAAGGAAAAAATCAACTATATATATATATATATATATATATATATATATATATATATATATATATATATATATATCATCGCATCATACCTTATCCCATGAGTTTATCTTGTTGGGCAAACTGGACCACACAGGTCGTTATCTGCCGTCATCTACTATGTTACTTTGGGGTCACTTTCAAAGCACTCAGACTTGCAAAGTTCTAAAGCTTACTATGGAATATGGTAAGTCTAAGTACTTTGAAAATACACCTCTACATATATTCCTAACATAGTCAACATACTCACAGGGCAGTAGGCAAATCAGAACAAAATGGATCTTAAGGTAAAATTGAAGGTCAACTCTTGTTCTAACAAACATTTTTTCAAGTGGTCAGCTTTCAAATAATCACTTCTCCTACAACTATTTACTAGCATTTAGGGCCTGCAGTATTTCATACTCGCTCACATTCGTAAACATTAGGGTCGCAATGAACTAAGAAGACTAAATGCAAATGGAGAAGTTTCTTGGACACTCCTTAGATCACTCGAGCTCTGCAAGGAAACATCCTCTCAAACACCCGTACTCTTCATTTGGGATACGCCTTTGCCCACGTTGACAGATGACTCCCTGATTCTGTTTTCTTTCTTAATCTTTATAGCATAATGTGAGGACCAGAATTGAAGGAAACTAATTCCTGGGCTTAGTGCCCAAGGGAAGAAGTGTACAGATAGCAAGTTATATAAATAACCCAATTAGAGTTTGTTGGTGAAAGCAACAGCAGAAGACGAAAGCACTGCAAACGAACAAAGGCGGGCTGAAGAGCTCCGACGATGAATCGGGCTGAAGGATTCCACAGTCTTATATCGCAAACTCTTAACACACCTTGCAACCCATGGACATAATGCATACACTCAGCTGCTGACAAAACTTCAGTCTTCCCATAAGAATTCAGCTAATGTATTCCATTCATTATTTTTCTTACTCATCCTTCTGGAAGACACTCAATGTAAGTGTATCTCTGAATCACAAAATTTTAAGGCATAAAGAAAAGAAAAGATGTGTCACTGCAGAGAAGCTTGGAGAGAAAAGAAAGGGAGGCAATGGATGCAGCTCTCAGAGACTAATAAAAGAGTGCATCCCTGTGGGCTCAGATTTATTCTTTAGACCTTCTATATCACACTGGATTAAACACGTCAAACATTGCTGTCTTCATGCCACAAACTTAAAAATATGGAAGCAACTTCAAGACACTTACACCGCTGTCTCTACAACATGATGAAGTCACAATAAATTAAACCACAGGAGGAGGAAGGTGCATGATACATTTTCTTCCAAAAGACAGCGCTAATTGAATGTTGTGCTTCTGAGCCACATTCCTCAATTACACATACACGTTTCTCTGCGATATGTAGCGATTTTCATCCTTGTGCTCTCATTAAATTATATTGAAATATTCCTCAAAAGGTTTTTACCTTTTAAAATCTCCATATCAAAAGCTGTAATGTCACATCTCTTATAAATACACCACCATATAAAAAGAACGAAATAACGTGTCGGCACATCCTGGGCTCACATGTGCTTGGCACTGATGTTAGTCCAGTACTGCACTATTGCAGAGATGAGAAACGGCAGAGACTGAAGAGAGCTATTCATCAAGCTGAGAAAATAAAGTTTCTGATTCAAGCTTACTGACTGCCGCTCCATTAAATCCATATCACCTACACAAACCATCTTTACCTCTACATGTTATGGCCCAATAACAGCTTAGAAAACAGGTACATTTTCTGGGGTTCAAAGAAAAGTCCATAAGCCATTATTATTAAGATGGACTTGAGAAAATCCACTGCTTTTTCTAAGAGAAGCAGCATAAAATCAGATTTTACTATTCTGGGATCTTGCCAGCTACTTGTGAACTGAATTGGCCACTGTTGGAAACAGGATACTGGGCTTGATGGACATTCAGTCTGTCACAGTATGACAATGCTTACGATTTTATGTTTCTTCCAGAACTATCCAAACTCGCACTGTAGGATTGTCAGAAGCAGTGAGCGAGGGGGAATATAAAGGAGAGCGAGATGAGGGACGATGGGGGTCAAGTGTTCATGGTGATATGCAGGTTATTTGCTTATTGCATGGGAAAATTTAACAAGTTTCAATTGATCAGTGGCCATTTTCATTGTTGCTGAATGTGTGTGCACTCCTGTAGGCGAGCAGTGGTTTCTAAGAATGATAATCACCAGCCATATCCCAGTTACAGAAGAATAGCCATACTAGGTAAGACCAATGGTCCATCTAGCCCAGTATCCTGCTTCCAACAGTGGCTAACCTAGGTCACAAATACCTGGCAAAAAGCCAAATAGTAGCAACATTAATTTCAGAAAATCTTCACCTGCAAACCAAAGCACAGTAATAAGTACAACAAATTATTTTTAAGAACATAATAGCTATACTGGGTCAGACCAATTGTCCATCTAGCTCAGTATCCTGCTTCCAACAGTGGCCAATTCAGTTCACAAGTAGCTGGCAAGATCCCAGAATAGTAAAATCAGTGCTTTGCATCTGACTTGCCAGTGCTTATGTTGCTTCTTATTTTGTTCATTTAGGTTCCTCTTCTGTATATATGAAGACACCCCTGGCAAAACTTCTAGCAAGCCATAACCTTAACCCGCATATATACGCTGACGATGTAACAATATACATCCCTTTCAAACAAGACATTAAAGAAATCCACAATGAAATCAACCAAAGCTTACACATCATGAACACCTGGGCAGATGCATTTCGTTTGAAACTGAATGCAGAAAAAAACTCAATGCCTGATACTTACCTCCCAATACAACACGAATGAATTCACCGCTATAAACACACCAAAACTAAATCTTCCAATTTCTAAAACTTTAAAAATCCTTGGAGTCACTATTGACCGCCACCTAACACTCGAAAATCACACAAACAACACAACCAAAAAGATGTTTTACAGCATGTGGAGAATGAAAAGAATAAGACCATTCTTCCCAAGATCCGTCTTCCGCAGCCTAGTGCAATCACTCGTACTCAGCCATTTGGATTACTGCAACTCATTATACGCAGGTTGTAAAGAGCAAATACTGAAGAAACTTCAAACAGCCCAGAACACATCTGCCAGACTCATTTTCGGGAAACCAAAATACGAAAGCGCAAAACCCTTATGAGAGAAGCTACACTGGCTCCCATTCAAGGAACGCATCACTTTTAAAATATGCACACTAGTCCACAAAATCATTCATGGTCAAGCCCCAGCCTACATGTCTGACTTAATAGACCTACCACCTAGAAACGCTAAAAGATCATCCCAAACTTTCCTGAACCTCTACTTCCCTAATTGCAAAGGCATAAAATATAAAGTGATGCACGCATCAACCTTTTCTTATATGAGCACGCAATTTTGGAACAACCAATTTTGGACCAACGAGCTGACCGACTTCCGCAAATTATTGAAGACTCATCTCTTCGAAAATATCTATTGAAAGGATCAAAACACATGAAATCTACGCACACTTTTAGTTATACATCAACACATTCTCATCTGTACTCTCATTTTAACATACTTAAACCTCAATCTACAGGTAAAATGCTACACCCGAACGTTTTTCGCGCTATTGTTCTATAGTCCTATCAGTATCCGTTGTTCTTCCTTTGTTCCACTGTTTTGTTACATTCTCTTAACGATACGTAGACTTTGTTTTAAACTCAATGCATAACAATGTAACCACAATCGAGTTGTTACAAATTGTACTTCCATTAATACAATGTATTGTAAGCCACACTGAGCCCGCAAATAGGTGGGAAAATGTGGGATACAAATGCACTAAAATAAAAAAAATATATATATATATATATATATATATATATATATATATATATATATAAGAGGGACCTAAATGAACAAAATAAGAAGATATATATATATATATGGAGAGAGAGAGAGATACATAGATAAATGAAGAGTTGTGCTAAGGGTGGGCAAGAGTTGGGGAGGGTGGGTAGTAATGCAGCCTAAACTAGGCCTTGCTGTGCTTTCTAGAGGCTATCTGTTAATCTTGTAGGCTGCGGTAGAAAATTCAAGCTTTAAAGTTTTTTTAAAACTGTAGGGAAAAGGGTTTTATAATATGGAAACTAAGCTATACTGCAAAACTAAAATTAAATCACTAAACTAGGGTTTCCTGTGACTACCAGCTCTGTATTCCTTATTTGAACTGGCTAAGCTGTGCTGCAAAACTAAAGTTAAAACATAGGCAGCACATTAAACAAACAGGATGATGATGTGAAGGATAACAAATTCTGCCCGGTCTAGCTGCAGAAAGGAATGAGAATAAATGAAGAACTAACCAGTCTTGGTCTGGAAATCAGACCCTCATATGCTGTCTACATCCCTTTGAACCCTGCACCGAGAAGCAGTTTTTGGAAGTTTCTTGTCAAACACACCATTATACAGAAGAGCCCAGTGCTTATTCTCCGAGATTGTTTAAACTATTCTCCTGGTCCTTCAACAGCTGCAAAATAGGAAGGCGAGCTTCATCACACACAGTGGGATCAGATTCTCTCTCTCTGGACTCCAAGATCACTAAGCAGTATCTAGATCAACTCTCTTCCAAATAAGCTAACTTTGCCCCTTCTTTGATGGCCCAACATTTGCTACGTCAACCAGACTTGCATGACTTCCAGTTTGGATTATCTGAATTCCAACTCAGTCAGTTGCTGTAGCTCATTCAGTATACTGCGGCTTGAACAATGCCAAGTGTGATAAAATTTGAACGGACTGCTCCTTCCTAAAAACCCCTGAATTGGCTCTGAACTCTCTATTGTGCGACAAGTTCAAAATCCCAGCTGACCTTTGGAATCAAAGGTGATGCATTGCCCTACTTCAGTTGTGCCATTATACATCTTCCTGCTCTCTACACTCTTAACCTGAGCCAGCCTAACTGTCCTGGTGCCAAAGTATCAGAAAGAATCTTTTCAGGCTCAATTCCAACCCTCTGGAACTCTGTCACTGAACTTCAGAGCAATTGAATCTGATAATATTCAGAAAACTACTAGAAACCTGGTCCTTTAAAGCACCTTTTGGACTAAAGGTAGACTTAGTCTACCTCTAAGATACACTCTTCAGTGCTTACAACAGGGGTTCTCAACCCAGTACTCAGGACATGCCAAATTAGCTCTCCTCCACCCCTTCTTCCCTTAGTCCACTCTCCCAACCCTCTTACCCCTACCTCCTTTTCCGAAATCACTGAAGAAGAAACTTTACTTCTTCTTCAATCCTCAAAACTAACCACCTGCTCCTCTGACCCTATTCCCACTCACCTACTCAACACTATCTCTCCTGCTGTCACCCCTTTCACCTGTCATATCCTCAATCTGTCACTTTCCACTGCGACTGTCCCTGATGCCTTTAAGCATGCCGTAGTCACCCCACTCCTCAAAAAACTTTCTCTGGATCCTACCTCTCCTTCCAACTATCGCCCCATGTCCCTCCTTCCTTTCTTATCCAAGTTACTAGAACGTGCTGTCCACCGTCGCTGCCTCGGCTTTCTTTCTTCTCAACCTATTCTTGATCCACTCCAATCTGGCTTTCGTCCCCTTCATTCAACTGAAACAGCACTTACTAAAGTCTCCAATGATCTATTCCTGGCTAAATCCAAAGGGCTCTATTCTATCTTCCTCCTTCTCAATCTTTCTGCTGCCTTTGATACTGTTGATCACAGCCTCCTCACTTGGATTTCGGAATTCTGCTCTCTCTTGGTTCTCTTCTTATCTCTCACAGCGTACTTTTAGTGTATACTCTGGTGGTTCCTCCTCTTCCTCTATCCCGCTGTCAGTGGGTGTACCTCAAGGATCTGTTCTAAGACCTCTCCTTTTCTCCATCTATACTTCCTCCCTTGGTGCTTTGATCTCATCGTACGGCTTTCAGTATCACCTTTACGCTGATGACTCCCAGATCTACCTCTCCACACCAGTAATCTCGGCAGAAATCCAGTCCAAGGTATCTGCCTCTCTGGCATTGCTATCTGGATGTTTCACCGCCACCTGAAACTCAATATGTCCAAAACCAAACTCCTTATCTTCCCTCCTAAAGCAACCTCTCCCCTTTCCCCATTCTCTATTTCTGTCAACAACACGCTCATTCTTCCTGTCTCGTCTGCTCGCAACCTTGGGGTCATCTTCGACTCCTCCCTCTCCTTTTCTGCCCATATTCAACAGATTGCTAAAACCTGTCGTTTCATCCTTTATAACATCGCCAGAATTCGCCCTTTCCTTTCTGAACACCCTATCAGAACCCTCATCACCTCTCGCTCAGACTACTGCAACTTGCTTCTCTCAGGTCTTCCACTCAGCCATCTCTCTCCTCTTCAATCTGTTCAAAACTCTGCTGCACGACTAATATTTCGCCAAAGTCGTTATGCCCATATCAGCCCTCTCCTGAAATCACTTCACTGGCTCCCTATCCATTTCTGTATACAATTCAAGCTCCTCTTGTTGACCTATAAGTGCATTCACTCTGCAGCCCCTCACTACCTCTCCACCCTCATCTCTCCCTACACTCCTTCCCTAGAACTCCCTTCACTAGGCAAATCTCTCCTAATTGCACCCTTCTCCTCCATCGCTAACTCCAGACTCCGCTCCTTCTACCTCGCCGCACCTTATGCCTGGAATAGGCTTCCTGAGCCATTACGTCTAGCTCCATCCCTGGCTGCCTTCAAATCCGGGCTAAAGGCCTACCTGTTTGATGCTGCTTTCAACTCCTGACTTATAACTTTTATCTTATCCTTATGTGTCCTTCTGTCTGTCCTTCCCTTCTCCTTTTTGGTCCTGTCTGTTTGTCCTGATTTCGATTGTAAGCTCTTTTGAGCAGGGACTGTCTTCTTCATGTTCAATTGTAAAGCGCTGCGTACGACTGGTAGCGCTATAGAAGTGATTTATAGTAGTAGTAGTTTTCAGAGTACTCACATGAATATGCATAAAATAGATTTGCATACAATGGAGGCAGTGCATGTAAATTTATCTTATGCATACTCATTGTGGAAAACCAGACTGGCTTGGTGTCTTGAGGACTGGATTGAGGAACCCCCGGGTTAAAATGAGCAATAAACTATTCCATGTCTTTTCTAATGTTGTAGCCCCATGAGGATTCTTCTCTAATGCCTCTATGTACCTACACTGTATCCAGTTATCTTGACATCTTATCCCTACACCTCTTCTTCATTATACCTCCAGAAATGCACATCGTCCCACCATTACCTAATTGGACTTACAAATATTAACAATTTCTACATGTCAAATATAATTTGCATTCAAATCATCTTTATTAAAAATATAGCTTATTAAATCTTGATATAAATCTTATATTGCTGGTAAAATCACTCTGAGCTGGTTAGTTGGAAATGTGTCTAATAAACAAATGATTATGTCTGTCTTCTACTAATGCAGGAACTGTACGATTTCTAAATGTTCATAGCCTTTTTTCAATCTACTTCTCATTCTACTTTCTATTCCTCCTACACCTGACCTCTACGAACACTGTCAACAATTTTACTGTCCTAACATCAGGAGAGAGCATTCAATCAAATCATGTTTGCACCCTGGAAAGAGAGGTTAAAATACTAATGACTCGTCAGGTTCCTTCCTGCAGATCTTCACAGACTTCACTTGGCATTTGAAAATGGATCATTTCATGGGGAGGGCCATTTACACTTTCTACATGTGCTCTTTGTCTACACACACGACCAGTTCACATACCTTGTTGAAGACCCAGATCTCGCCATTAACCGTTGGCCGAGGGACACCATGACCATTATAGTGGAAGAGGACCCGCTCTTCCTTGGCATTGCGGCGTAGGGAGGTGCACAACTTCTTAACTTCATCCACGGTAGGATCTAGGCTCTGTTTGTATCGGGCCTGGATTTACAAAAAGAGGGAAAAAAAAGAACAATTGTGAGAGGTGATTACTCTGTGCTGGCATGCAGCTGTGCTACTCAATCAAGCGGACAAGATGCTTCTAATTTGCAAGCCATAAGACAGTTGCCAGAAAGAAGGTTTTGGCTGGGGGCTGACGACAGATCCTACTAGGAGCACAATGAGTTGGAAAGAAACCTTTGGGGATGAAAATTAAGTAAGACATTTAGAAAAAAAGGTTGAATTATTTACATCTGAAAGGGACACAGCGAACCCACTTTTTAATCTTTCTAAATATGCTTCTCTCTTCTACAGACAAGTGCTTAGAAAAACTCCCACTGAGGTCACAAATTGAATTTTAGAGCCCATCAATTACTCCATAAGAGATGCCTACAGAATTGCCGGTTTTTATTGGCATTGACCTCAGGCTGGAGTTAGATTTTTGTTTCTCACAAGGCCTGGCGCATCCTGCTGTTAAGTAAAAGCCCTACGAAGCTGCAGACCAATTCCTCTTCCTACCAGCCCACTTGCAAGATCTGAAATCACTGCACAGTTAAGGAGGCAAATGGACTGTAGAAATTTAATCACTGCTTGAATAGGTCTGCGCACTCACAGTAATATCCGGAGAGCAGGACCTACACAGTCTTGAAGGTTTAAATGCTTCAAAAGTGGACAACTCTGCAATTAGTCTACTGGAAGAATAAATTCAGTATGTAAAGAATTGTGGAGGTAGGGAGATGAAAAGAAAATATATTTGGAATATGGATATGTAGCAGTGAACCATATAATGGAATAAGGTGCCAAAAGTGCAGGCTATTTTCCAAGTATGGTGATGAAAACCAACCATGACTGCGCATTAGAGATTGACTTCTTCCAACATATATTCAAATTAACTTTATCAAGGCAGAGAATGGTGTCGTGGTATAATTCATTCAACACCCTATATACCAGAAACGTCAAACTGCAATTTTTGAGGACTGCAAAACAGCCAGATTTTCCATAACATCCTACGTGCATAAGATAAAATTCACTCAGTATTGTAAACACTCTTTTGCTCACTCTTGATGTCTCCACTAATAACAATGGGAAGTATCCAAAGAACGTGTCCATAGGCTCTTGGTAAGTACTGTGTACTGTGCAATCAGGACATGTGCTTTTGACGCAGGGTAGTATTTCTATTAATTCTCAAGGGGGGGGGGGGGAGTCACATACTTTAGGTGATAAAGCATGCACCCACGCAGATGTGCCAACATATGAGCATAGATGACCTCTCACAAAACTGGCTAGTGCAAATGATGTGCTTTGAAATGATGGTGCACAAGGGTGGAGGTTGGGCAGAGCGTGGGCTAAGCGTGTAAGAATGTGTGCAGAGTTATATACTATAATTCACACATGTACTTGGAAAATACTGGCACAGATGTTTACACCAGCTCTAGTGCTGATGTGAACGTCTGCGCCTGTCACACTCAAAACATGCACATAAGTCAAACACATTTTGTCACATTACTTGGCCTCAGTGTGAGTAAAAGAGAAGCAGGCAATGTAGTGGTATCCATAATTTTACCCATGTTTTATTCACAGCTGAGAAAAGGAGCAAATCCGGTGAGCAAGGGCTGATCAATTAACTCTGCTCATCATAATGCCTCTTCCAACAAACTTTCGGCAAGACTGGGTCATGAGTGTCCTCCAGCAAGGATTTCTATCCCACTCTTCTTTTCCCATCTCCCCTCCCATAACATTTTAGTACGAGTATCTGTCCTATCATACTTTGGTATTCCTTCCTTAATGCTTTATAATTGTAATCATGCAAACCGCAAAGGTTCTACCCCGGCAGCTAGTGCAGGCTCGAATTTTTGAATAAATTATAAACTACTGCCAATTGTACAGGCACTTTCATTAAATCTATATTAAGCAAAGAAGCCTATAAGACAAAACAGTCATACAAGGCACCCCCAAACCAACTCCAGCTCTGATGTCAGGAGCAGAGATTGTCCACAAGCTTGGAATTTTTCTTTCCATTATTTAGCAGAATTATTGCCAGTGGGTGATGATGGGCAGAGGCATCCTCCCAACCCTTAATCTACATACAGTGGGTGGATCACAGGGTAGATTCACACACTTGTGAGATCCATTATAAACTATGCAAATCGCAGAATATATTGATTCAATATCTAATACTGTCATGTTGTATATCCCTTGTATGCTTTAACTTCTCTATCTTCTTTGGCAAATGTAGAAGGGGGTTGGAGTTGGACCGCAGAAAACCTCATCTGCTTATGTCACTCAAGAAAACTAGCAGAAAGTATTGTTTAGCAGTTGCCAATTGGTATAACTTATATGCCATGAGTCACGCTGCAGAAGATTTTGCTCAAACAACTAGAACAAAATGACCTAGTTGTATGTAATTTTTACATAAAGGATATAAAAATGTTCTGCGGAAGTAGAAACAGAGGTAGAGTTAAAAAAAAATCTACTTAACAGTAAACCTCTGGGAAATTATTTCATAAAACCCAGTTGAACAGTGGAATTTAGCAAAGTAAACAATTGTGTGACGTTCCTATTGTGTGTATGCTGATATCAATATGGCTCCGTTGTTATTTCAGATGGTGTGCAATTTACATCCATTCTCAGATTGTTGTCGAGCAATTATGAAAGTTATCTAGCCATGGGCTGCAGGTTAATAGTAGCTCAAGAGAAATCTTGTACGCTCGCCCCTCCTCCCCAAGTACAATCATATTAAATGAGATAGTGGTTCCTGATAAAAACGATGTTACATCTTTGGGAATCATACTAGAAAACAAATGACCATCCCCACTGCCTCCGGTACAGCCTTCTTCATATGTCAGCATAAAGTCAAGATTACAAGCAGTTGAACTGGGATTTGGGCCAGGCTTCCCCGGCTGTCAGCCTTCTGTTCTAACCACTAGGTTACTCCACTTTATGTTCAATTTTCAGACAGTGCTTCAGGTATTTCCATGTCTGGATACTGTAATGCAATTTATGCTGGGTTACCAGTGTCATCCCTTAAAACATTACCGTTGGTATAAAATGTGGCAACACAGACGAACCAGCTCAAAACTTGATTCTATTACACCTTGTTTGCAGCTGCCTCCTGCTCAGTACTGTATTAGATTTACAGCACTGACTGCGATATTTAAGAGTAAACGTAATTTTGTCATCTGTTTCTTTAGGGTCTCATTAACAGCAATGTACATCTGATCGTCCAGTCGGATCATGTCTGCAGAATTCATCGTTATCTGAACGAGACCTTTTAGACTTGTAGCTTTAAGCTTATGAAATGTGTTAGCACACGAGTTAAGGTCTCATCGTGATTCGATTGATTTGTGGATGAAGCTAAGACATTTTGTTTCATTTGACATTTACAGTATAAAATGTATTTGTCTGTATATATGTTGTGTATATCCCACTACAACTGCAGACAGTGGGCAGACTACACATTCCTAAAATAAGGAGCGAGCGAAACCATTATGTCTGAAAGATGCATTTTCTAAGCTTTCAGCTATTCATGCAACGTGCTTGCTCCACAACTCAAGACTCAAATCACTAACCTCTCCCCCCACAAACTTGATGCAAAGGTACTGCAGTAATGAGCAAGCAATGTATATGGTCACATGGAAGAAGCAGTAATGAGGAAATATGTGAAATTCAAATGAGATTCACTGTAAATTTGCAATCTGTCTACACAAGTGCTGCTGCGGAGGAACCCGGGGTAGCCCTTGCGGTGTAAGTTAGCAGTTAAAAATCAGCTGAATGAATCAATGCGTCAATTGACCTTAAGGAATCCCAGCGAGATCCCGTTTTGAGCTATACGGTATTACTTCAAGAGCTTGCCCAGCAGATCCCTCTGGGATCTGTGTATTTCAGTAGCAGCCATTAGATGTGCTACAACTACATCAACTCTTGAATCAGAAGAGCAAAATCAGATTTCTTTCAGCCACACACTGCATTTCAAGGAAGTCGTATCCAAGAATCAATACTGTTTACCATGTCTTATTATGGAAATCAAACAGACCGAGCTCCACACGCTGCACATCAAAGGTTTTATATGCTACTGATAGGCATCACTCTCCTACATATAACATTTGACCAAAGTAATAAGCAGAAATAAAACAAAACAAAAAAAAAGATGAGAAAGCGAATGCTACATACCTGTAGAAGGTATTCTCCGAGGACAGCAGGCTGATTGTTCTCACTGATGGGTGACGTCCACGGCAGCCCCTCCAATCGGAAACTTCACTAGCAAAGTCCTTTGCTAGCCCTCGCGCGCCCGCGCGCACCGCGCATGCGCGGCCGTCTTCCCGCCCGAAACCGGCTCGAGCCGGCCAGTCCAGTATGTAGCAAGACAATACACTTCAAGGGAAGACACAACTCCAAAGGGGAGGCGGGCGGGTTTGTGAGAACAATCAGCCTGCTGTCCTCGGAGAATACCTTCTACAGGTATGTAGCATTCGCTTTCTCCGAGGACAAGCAGGCTGCTTGTTCTCACTGATGGGGTATCCCTAGCCCCCAGGCTCACTCAAAACAACAACATTGGTCAATTGGGCCTCGCAACGGCGAGGACATAACTGAGATTGACCTAAAAAATTTACCAACTAACTGAGAGTGTAGCCTGGAACAGAACAAACAGGGCCCTCGGGGGGTGGAGTTGGATCCTAAAGCCCAAACAGGTTCTGAAGAACTGACTGCCCGAACCGACTGTCACGTCGGGTATCCTGCTGCAGGCAGTAATGAGATGTGAATGTGTGGACAGATGACCACGTCGCAGCTTTGCAAATTTCCTCCATGGTGGCTGACTTCAAGTGGGCTACCGACGCTGCCATGGCTCTAACATTATGAGCCGTGACATGACCCTCAAGAGCCAGCCCAGCCTGGGCGTAAGTGAAGGAAATGCAATCTGCTAGCCAATTGGATATGGTGCGTTTCCCTACAGCCACTCCCCTCTTGTTGGGATCAAAAGAAACAAACAATTGGGCGGACTGTCTGTGGGGCTGTGTCCGCTCCAGATAGAAGGCCAATGCTCTCTTGCAGTCCAATGTGTGCAGCTGACGTTCAGCAGGGCAGGAATGAGGACGGGGAAAGAATGTTGGCAAGACAATTGACTGGTTCAGATGGAACTCCGACACAACCTTTGGCAGAAACTTAGGGTGAGTGCGGAGGACTACTCTGTTGTGATGAAATTTGGTGTAAGGGGCCTGGGCTACCAGGGCCTGAAGCTCACTGACTCTACGAGCCGAGGTAACTGCCACCAAGAAAATGACCTTCCAGGTCAAGTACTTCGGATGGCAGGAATTCAGTGGCTCGAAAGGAGGTTTCATCAGCTGGGTGAGAACGACATTGAGATCCCATGACACTGTAGGAGGCTTGACAGGGGGCTTTGACAAAAGCAAACCTCTCATGAAGCGAACAACTAAAGGCTGTCCTGAGATCGGCTTACCTTCCACTTGGTAATGGTATGCACTGATTGCACTAAGGTGAACCCTTACGGAGTTGGTCTTCAGACCAGACTCAGACAAGTGGAGAAGGTATTCAAGCAGGGTCTGTGTAGGACAAGAGCGAGGATCTAGGGCCTTGCTGTCACACCAGACGGCAAACCTCCTCCAATGAAAGAAGTAACTTCTCTTAGTGGAGTCTTTCCTGGAAGCAAGCAAGATGCGGGAGACACCCTCTGGCAGACCCAAAGAGGCAAAGTCTACGCCCTCAACATCCAGGCCGTGAGAGCCAGGGACTGGAGGTTGGGATGCAGAAGAGCCCCTTCGTCCTGCGTGATGAGGGTCGGAAAACACTCCAATCTCCACGGTTCTTCGGAGGATAACTCCAGAAGAAGAGGGAACCAGATCTGACGCGGCCAAAAGGGAGCAATCAGAATCATGGTGCCTCGGTCTTGCTTGAGTTTCAACAAAGTCTTCCCCACCAGAGGAATGGGAGGATAAGCATACAGCAGACCTTCCCCCCAATCCAGGAGGAAGGCATCCGACGCCAGTCTGCCGTGGGCCTGAAGCCTGGAACAGAACTGAGGGACCTTGTGGTTCACTTGAGATGCGAAGAGATCCACCAGGGGGGTGCCCCACGCCTGGAAGATCTGTCGCACCACACGGGAATTGAGCGACCACTCGTGAGGTTGCATAATCCTGCTCAACCTGTCGGCCAGACTGTTGTTTACGCCTGCCAGATATGTGGCTTGGAGCACCATGCCTTGACGGCGAGCCCAGAGCCACATGCTGACGGCTTCCTGACACAGGGGGCGAGATCCGGTGCCCCCCTGCTTGTTGACATAGTACATGGCAACCTGATTGTCTGTCTGAATTTGGATAATTTGATGGGACAGCCGATCTCTGAAAGCCTTCAGAGCGTTCCAGATCGCTCGCAACTCCAGAAGATTGATCTGTAGATCGCTTTCTTGGAGGGACCACCTTCCTTGGGTGTGAAGCCCATCGACATGAGCTCCCCATCCCAGGAGAGACGCATCCGTGGTCAGCACTTTTTGAGGCTGAGGAATTTGGAAGGGACGTCCCAGAGTCAAATTGGAGCAAATCGTCCACCAATACAGGGATTCGAGAAAACTCGTGGACAGGTGGATCACGTCCTCTAGACCCCCGGCGGCCTGATACCACTGGGAGGCTAGGGTCCATTGAGCAGATCTCATGTGAAGGCGGGCCATGGGAGTCACATGAACTGTGGAAGCCATGTGGCCCAGCAATCTCAACATCTGCCGAGCTGTGATCTGCTGGGACGCTCGCACCCGCGAGACGAGGGACAACAAGTTGTTGGCCCTCGCCTCTGGGAGATAGGCGCGAGCCGTCCGAGAATCCAGCAGGGCTCCGATGAATTCGAGTTTCTGCACTGGGAGAAGATGGGACTTTGGGTAATTTATCACAAACCCCAGTAGCTCCAGGAGGCGAATAGTCATCTGCATGGACTGCAGGGCTCCTGCCTCGGATGTGTTCTTCACCAGCCAATCGTCGAGATATGGGAACACGTGCACTCCCAGCCTGCGAAGCGCCGCTGCTACCACAGCTAGGCACTTTGTGAACACCCTGGGCGCAGAGGCGAGCCCAAAGGGTAGCACACAGTACTGGAAGTGGCGTGCGCCCAGCTGAAATCGCAGATACTGTCTGTGAGCTGGCAGTATCGGGATGTGTGTGTAGGCATCCTTCAAGTCCAGAGAGCATAGCCAATCGTTTTGCTGAATCATGGGGAGAAGGGTGCCCAGGGAAAGCATCCTGAACTTTTCTTTTACGAGGTATTTGTTCAGGGCCCTTAGGTCTAGGATGGGACGCATCCCCCCTGTTTTCTTTTCCACAAGGAAGTACCTGGAATAGAACCCCAGCCCTTCTTGCCCGGATGGCACGGGCTCGACCGCATTGGCGCTGAGAAGGGCGGAGAGTTCCTCTGCAAGTACCTGCTTGTGCTGGAAGCTGTAGGACTGAGCTCCCGGTGGACAATTTGGAGGTTGAGAGGCCAAATTGAGGGTGTATCCTTGCCGGACTATTTGGAGAACCCACTGATCGGAGGTTATGAGAGGCCACCTTTGGTGAAAAGCTTTCAACCTCCCTCCGACAGGCAGGTCGCCCGGCACTGACACTTGGATGTCGGCTATGCTCTGCTGGAGCCAGTCAAAAGCTCGCCCCTTGCTTTTGCTGGGGAGCCGCGGGGCCTTGCTGATTCGCACGCTGCTGACGAGAGCGAGCGCGCTGGGGCTTAGCCTGGGCCGCAGGCTGTCGGGAAGGAGGATTGTACCTACGCTTGCCAGAAGTATAGGGAACAGTCTTCCTTCCCCCGAAAAATCGTCTACCTGTAGAGGTAGAAGCTGAAGGCTGCCGGCGGGCGAACTTGTCGAATGCGGTGTCCCGCTGGTGGAGAGACTCTACCACCTGCTCGACTTTTTCGCCAAAAATGTTATCCGCACGGCAAGGCAAGTCCGTAATCCGCTGCTGGATTCTATTCTCCAGGTCGGCGGCACGCAGCCATGAGAGCCTGCGCATCACCACACCTTGAGCAGCGGCCCTGGACGCAACATCAAAAGTGTCATAAACTCCTCTGGCCAGGAATTTTCTGCACGCCTTCAGCTGCCTGACCACCTCCTGAAAAGGCTTGGCTTGCTCAGGGGGAAGAGCATCAACCAAGCCCGCCAACTGCCGCACATTATTCCGCATGTGTATGCTCGTGTAGAGCTGGTAAGACTGGATCTTGGACACGAGCATAGAGGAATGGTAGGCCTTCCTCCCAAAGGAGTCTAAGGTTCTAGCGTCCTTGCCCGGGGGCGCCGAAGCATGTTCCCTAGAACTCTTAGCCTTCTTTAGGGCCAAATCCACAACTCCAGAGTCATGAGGCAACTGAGTGCGCATCAGCTCTGGGTCCCCATGGATCCGGTACTGGGACTCGATCTTCTTGGGAATGTGGGGATTAGTTAATGGCTTGGTCCAGTTCGCAAGCAATGTCTTCTTCAGGACATGGTGCAAGGGAACAGTGGACGCTTCCTTAGGTGGAGAAGGATAGTCCAGGAGCTCAAACATTTCAGCCCTGGGCTCGTCCTCCACAACCACCGGGAAGGGGATGGCCGTAGACATCTCCCGGACAAAGGAGGCAAAAGACAGACTCTCGGGAGGAGAAAGCTGTCTCTCAGGAGAGGGAGTGGGATCAGACGGAAGACCCTCAGACTCCTCGTCAGAGAAATATCTGGGATCTTCCTCTTCCTCCCACGAGGCCTCACCCTCGGTGTCAGACACAAGTTCACGGACCTGTGTCTGCAACCTCGCCCTGCTCGACTCCGTGGAACCCCGTCCACGATGGGGGCGTCGAGAGGTAGACTCCCTCGCCCGCATCGGCGAAGCTGCCTCCGCCGACGTAGTCGGGGAGCCTTCCTGGGAGGTGGCCGCGGTCGGTACCGCACGCGGTACCGACGTCGGGGACCTCAACCTGGGCGATGGGCCAGCCGGCGCCACGCTCGACGGTACCGGTGGCGCAAGCACCGCCGGTACCGGAGGGGTAGGGCGCAACAGCTCTCCCAGAATCTCTGGGAGAACGGCCCGGAGGCTCTCGTTTAGAGCGGCTGCAGAGAAAGGCTGAGAGGTCGATGCAGGCGTCGACGTCAGTACCTGTTCCGGGCGTGGAGGCTGTTCCGGGCTGTCCAGAGCGGAGCGCATCGACACCTCCTGAACAGAGGGTGAGCGGTCCTCTCGGTGCCGATGCCTGCTGGGTGCCGAATCCCTCGGCGACCCAGAGCTCTCGGTGCCGACACGGGGAGGAGACCGGTGTCGATGCTTCTTCGATTTCTTCCGAAGCATGTCACCGGAGCTCCCCGGCACCGACGAGGAGGACGTCGAATCCATCCGTCGCTTCCTCGGGGCCGAGACTGAAGAAGGTCGATCTCGGGGGGGCTGTACCGCAGGAGCCCTCAGGGTAGGCGGAGACCCACCCGAGGGCTCACCGCCACCAGCAGGGGAATGGACAGCCCTCACCTGCACTCCACCCGATGCACCACCGTCCGACGACATCAGCAGACGAGGTCCTGGTACCACCGACGTCGATGCAGCTATCCGATGTCTCGGCGCCGATGCAGAGGCCCGATGCCTCGATGCACTCGATGCAGGGGCGGCCGAGGAAGATGGTCTGGACGCTGACGACGTCGATGCACTCGAAGATCCCGGTGCCGATGCCGACGAAGAGCCCGAGAACAACACGTTCCACTGGGCTAGTCTCGCTACCTGAGTCCGCCTTTGAAGCAGGGAACACAGACTGCAGTTCTGAGGGCGGTGCTCGGCCCCCAGACACTGAAGACACGACGAGTGTCGATCAGTGAGCGAGATAACCCGGGCGCACTGGGTGCACTTCTTGAAGCCGCTGGAAGGCTTCGATGTCATGGGCGGAAAAATCACGCCGGCGAAATCAAAAGCCGAAATGGCGAAATTTGAAGCACCAAATTTAGAGGGAGAAAAAATCTCGACCGAGGCCGAAAAGAGGCCTACCCCGACGACGAAAGAAAACTTACCGGGGCAAAAAAGCTGGAAGTACGGGGAGGATTTACACGAAACCCGGCGGGGGGTTTCCGGAGCACTTCCCGACTAGTGACAAAGCTTTCCCGAAGGAAAAAAACACGTTCAAACAAATTGGACGCGCGAGGTCGACTTTCCGGGGCTCGACACGGCGAAAACACGACCGTACCGAGTGCGGACAAAAGAAGACTGGCCGGCTCGAGCCGGTTTCGGGCGGGAAGACGGCCGTGCATGCGCGGTGCGCGCGGGCGCGCGAGGGCTAGCAAAGGACTTTGCTAGTGAAGTTTCCGATTGGAGGGGCTGCCGTGGACGTCACCCATCAGTGAGAACAAGCAGCCTGCTTGTCCTCGGAGAATATACATTATATGATTAACTTCATATACTTTTGACTAGCCAAATAAGTACTTGTATATATGTAAACCACTTTGACTGTAACCACAAGCATATCAAATCCTGCCCCTTTTCCCTTTTGAAAGCAACCCTCTCTTCTGACCCGAAGGTGGTATTACTTTCAAAAGCTAATCAAAAATGTATTTAGTTAGTCCAATAAAAAAGGTATTATATTTGACTAGCAAAAATGGCCCGTTTCTGGCAGCGATGAAACGGGCGCTAGCGGGCAGGGGACTCCCTTCCCCTCCCCTTACGCATGTCTCCCTGGTGGTCTAGAGGTACCTGTTCGGTGGGGGCAGGAAAGAAAGAGCCCCCTCTTTCCTGGCCGTAGCGGTGGTGGTAGCATCCTTGCTACATTGTGTGGGAGTCCGTCTCTCAGCGTTTCAAAATGGCCGCCAAGAGTTCAAGCTGCATCGCGAGACTTCAACTCTCGGCGGCCATTTTGAAACGCCGAGAGCCGGACTCCCACACGATGTAGCAAGGATGCTACCACCACCGCTACGGCCAGGAAAGACGGGGCTTTTTCTTTCCTGCCCCCACCGAACAGGTACCTCTAGACCACCAGGGAGACAGGCGTAAGGGAAGGGGAGGGGAGGGGAGGTGACAGAGGGGGAGGGACGTTGCAGAGGGTGAGTGTGGTACCGTGGGCGGGGCGGTAACTTCTAAGGGGCGGGGCTATGTGGGGAAAGGGGCCGGGTTGATGTGGACGTCCTGGGCGGCTGGGATTTTTTGGAAGGGGAGGAGTAGGGAAACACGCTCTGCGTGTTTCCCTACTGCTCCCCGTGCGTTAATTAGCCTTGTTTTCGTGTTGCGCCCTCGACGTCATCACGTGTGACGCGAGGGCGGGGCATGAAGATGTTGTGTGGCTTCACCACCATGAAACCATGAACCGGTGTGTGAGTGACTTCAGTGACGTCAGTGTCCTCAGAACGTTGAGGCTGCGTTTTATTATAGTAGAATACCTTAAAATGTGGACTAACAACATTCCATGCTACCAATCCCAGGCAACCAGTGGCTTCCCCCATGTTCATCTCAAATACAGACTATGGACTTTTCCTCCAGGAACTTGTCCAAACCTTTTTTAAACCCAGGTATATTAACCACAACCTCTGGCAACGAGTTCCAGAGCTTAACTAATCTGAGTAGAAAATATTTCCTCCTATTTGTTTTAAAAGTATTTCCATGCAATTTCATTGAGTGTCCCAAGGTCTTTGTACTTTTTGAATGAGAGAAAAAACAATTTACCTACACACCCGTTCCACTCCACTCAGGATTTTGTAGACCTCAATTTTATCCCCCCTCATCCGTCTCTTTTCCAAGCTGAAGAGCCCTAACCGCTTTAGCCTTTCCTCATATAGCAGCAGTTCCTTCCCCTCTATCATTTTGGTCGCTCTTCTTTGAACCTTTTCTAATTACACTATATCTTTTTTTGAGATAAGGTGACCAGAATTGAAGTAAATACTCAAGGTGAGGTTACACCATCAGCAATACAGAAGCATTATAATATTTTTAGTCTTATTTTGCATCCCTCTCCTAATAATTCCTAGCATCCTGTTTGCTTTTTTGGCCACCTTCGCACACTAGGCAGAAGATTTCAGTATATTGTCTACAATGACACCTAGGTCTTTTTCTTGAGTGCTGACTCCTAAAGTGGACCCTAGCGTTAGATAACTATGATTCAGATTATTCTTCCCAATGTGCATCACTTTGCATTTGTCTACATTAAATTTCATCTGCCATTTGGATGCCCAGTCTTCCAATTTCCTAAGGTCTTCCTGCAATTCCTCACAATCCACATGCATTTTGACAATTTTGAATAGTTTTGTGTCATCTGCAAATTTAATCACCTCACTCCTCGTTCCAATTTCCAGATCATTTATAAATATGTTAAATAGCACCGGTCCCAGTACAGATCCCTGCAGCACTCCATTATTCACCCTCCTCAATTGAGAAAAATGGCTATTTGACCCTACCTTCTCTTTTCTGTCCAATAACCATTTCCTAACCCACAGAAGGACATTGCTTTCTATCCCATGACTTTTTCATTTTCTCCGGAGTCTTTCATGAGGTACGCTTGTCAAAAGCTTTTGGAAAATCTAGATAGAGTACATCAACTGGCTCATCATTATCCACATGTTTATTTATGCCTTCAAAGAAATGATGCAAATTGGTGCGGCAAGACTTCCCTTGGCTAAACCCATGCTGACTCTGTCCCATTAAACCATGTTTGTCTATGTGTACGTAATTTTATTCTTTATAATGGTTTCCACTATTTTCCCTGGTATTGAAGTCAGGCTTACCAGTCTGTAATTTGCTAGATCACCCCAGAACCTTTTTCAAAAATTGGTGTCACATTGGCCACCCTCTAGTCCTCGGGTACTACAGACGACTTTAACGACAGGTTACAGATCACTAGCAGCAGATCGGCAATATCATGATTGAGTACTTTCAATACCCTGGGGTGTATACCATCTGGTCCAGGTGATTTATCACTCTTTAGCTTGTCAATTTGGCTCAGTACATCTTCCACCAAGATTTCTTCAGTTCTTCCGCATTGTCACTCCTGAAAACCATTTCCTGTACAGGTAGATCATTTACACCTTCTTCCGTAAAGACCGAAGCAAATATCCCCCATTTCCCTTCATCTTCTCATTCTCTTTACAACTTGTTATCTCTGTAAATTGATGTATCCATACATTGTGTTATCTCTGTTACACATTGTTCCCATTTATTGTAAGCCGCACTGAACCTATTGAGCCGGAAAGAGCGGGGTATAAATGCTACAAGTAAATAAATAAATTCATTCAATCTTTCCGCTATGGCCTTGCCCACCCTGAGAGCTCCCTCTACCCCTTCCTGATCTAATAGTCCACAGATTCCCTCACAGGCTTCCTGCTTCTGATATACCTGAAAAAAGTGTTACTATGAGTTTTCATCTCCGCAGCAACTTTTTCTTCATATTCTCTTTTAGCCTTCTTTATCAGTGCTTTTCATCTGACTTAACAGTGCTTATTTTGCTTCTTATTTTCTTCATTCAGATCCTTTTCCCTTTTATTGAAGGATGTTCTTTTGGCTCCGATACCCTCTCTCGCCTCACCTTTTAACCACCCTGGCCGTCATTCACTCTTTTTTCCATTTTTGTTAATAATTCCACTATATCTTTTTTGAGATGTGGTGACCAGAACTGCACACAGTATTTGAGATGAGGTCGCACTATGGAGCGATACAAAGGCATTATAACATTCTCAGTTTTTTCTATTCCTTTCCTAATAATTCCTAACATTCTATTTGCTTTCTTAGCCACCACTGAACATTTAGCATAAGATTTCAACATATCAACAATGACACCTAGATCCTTTTCTTGGGCGGTGACTCCTAATGTGAAACCTTGCATCATTTAGCTATAGTTTGGGTTCTTCTTTCCCACATGCATCACTTTGCACTTGCTCACATTAAATGTCATCTGCCATTTGGATGCCCAGTCGCCTAGTCTCATAAGGTCCTCTTGCAATTTTTAATAATCCTTTTGAGATTTAACAACTTTGAATAATTTTGTGTCATCAGCAAATTTAATGACCTTTCTAGTTATTCCCATCTCTAGATCATTTATGAATATGTTAAAAAGCAGCAGTCCCAGCACAGACCCCTGCAGCTGGTGAACCCCACTATCCACCCTTCTTCCTTGAGAATACTGACCATGCAGGGATGACATCTGATTGTAGTTCTAATAAGGACCAGAACAGCAACACTCGACTCCCTTCTATTCCAAAAGAGAAGACTGGCTAAGAAAGACACTTTTTAAATACTCGGGGAAATAAAACTTATGTATACACACACCAGGAGGGGGATTTGGAGCAGGCCAGGAGGAGGGGGCTATGGTTATTTTATATGTGGAGTGGTAAAATACAACTGCTCTGTTTAGAGTTTCCACAGGCCTAACAAGTGTAGAAGCCGTGATGGCTTCTGCTTATATTTCTGCCTTCCTGAGAGAATGCTGCAAACAGAGAATTTTTTCTGGCTTTTGGAAATCAAAAGCCCTATTTTAAAAAGGGTTTTTTTGTTACTGTAATTTTATATTGCTGGGTTAGCTGTTGGGTTATTTTCTGTAGCTTTAATAGAAGGGGACATGTTTTTTGGTCTTATTTTAAGAAGCTTGCTTGCTTGATCAAGGGCTTTCTTTTTAACCTCTATCTTAAAAGGGAGGCAAGCTAATAATAATCTCTGAAGTCCCAGCACTTCTGAGGTGCTAGTTCTCTCTCTGCTCATCCCAACCTCCACCCACTCCATTGTCCAAATCTTGCTATATAGACCCACTCATCAGTTAAATCAATTATAGTGTTGGATATAGGGTTGGAAGGGAAATCAAATAAGTAAATAAGTCAAGTAAAAGAGCAAAGAAAATGTTCTACTCAATGTGGAAACTTAAAAGGATCAAACATGTCTTCCCAAGGGAAATATTCCGCAGCCTAGTACAATCAATGGTACTAAGCCATCTAGATTACTGCAATGCCATTTACGCCAGATGCAAAGAACAAATCATTAAGAAGCTTCAAACCGCCCAAAACACAGCAGCCAGACTCATATTTGGGAAAGCGAAATACAAAAGCGTCAAGCCCCTAAGAGAAAAACTGCACTGGCTCCCATTAAAAGAACGAATTACGTTTAAAGTTTGCACCCTGGTCCACAAAATCGTTCACGGGGAAGCCCCGGCCTATATGTCAGACCTTATAGACTTGCCTATTAGGAACGCAAAAAGATCAGCACGCTCATTCCTCAATCTCCATTACCCCAACTGTAAAGGGCTAAAATATAAATCCACATACGCAACCAGTTTCTCCTACATCTGCACACAACTATGGAATGCACTACGGAAGGCCATAAAAACAACACAGTTTTCCAATATACAATTAGTTCAATGTGGCTTACAAGTTAATGAACCATTTAGATCTAATACAACAGGAGACACTGATTGAATGGTTCTTCCATCCTACCAAATTCACCAGCTACAGCTCATCCCAAATACGGCAGGGAAGATCCTATATAACGCTAAAAAATATGATCATGTCTCTCCAGTTTTCTTTGAAAAGCCCTGGCTCGTGGTTAGTTTCAGAATATGTTATATTACTGCTGATTCACAATGCTTATTATATGATGCCACCTTGCCTAGCCTCTTCACTCAGATCCTCTGGGACCCACCGTCTGGTCATCCCTACTGTTGCTCATGTGCATCTCGTCATATCACGTGAGACAGCCTTTTGTTGTGTGCTACCTCGATTTGGATCATAATTGAGATCTCTTACCTCTCGGACTAAAGTCTGCGCTAAAGACTTAGCTTTTTATTAGGCCTTTGAGTCATTTATTAATTTATGGTTATCTCCAATGATCTCCTTTGCTTACCAAAGACACTTTCCTACATTTTTTCCCATCTTTTATCCTTTTGTGTTCAGTTATTTATGTACTGGATAGTATTCAGTTATAAGAGGTTTAACTATGCCGTGCTATACTTTTCCCTCCCTGCAATGTTGTATTGCTCTTTTTTATGTTTGTGTCTTTAGTATCGTAATCTTTTACCTTTTGTAAACCATCTTGATATCCCTACATTGTTTGGCAGTATAACAATGTTCATTTGTAAATGGTAAAAGCATTAGTACAGATCCTTGCGGCACTCCACTATTCACCTTTCTCCACTGAGAAAATTGGCCATTTAACCCTACTGTTTTCTATCTTTTAACCAGTTCCCAATCTACAATAGTAGCACATATGAGTTTATCTTGTTGGGCAGACTGGATGGACTGTACAGGTCTTTTTCTGCCGTCATCTACTATGTTACTATGTCACATTGGCATTATTTGGGGACAGCATAGTTTGGACTGTCAGGACCAATTTAGGTGCAATCATACCTCTAGTAATACGAGTCTGGAGTAATTGCTGAGTGATTACCTGTCAGTGAATGCACCTACAGAACGACAGAGTAAATCATAAAATAACTGAAGCTAAACCATGAAGTGATTTAAAAAACAGACAGGAAACTTTAGAAATAATCCTGGCATTTACTGGCCGTCAATGCAAGTCCACCAGCAGCAGGGTAACTATCATATTTACTACATCGGAAAATCATTTTTGCAGCCGTACTCTGAAGTAGGTGCAATCTATTCAGTTGCTTTTTCAGGAAGGCCAACATACACAGAGTTGCAGTAATCAAGCGGTGACAATATATAAAGGCCGGATTGTCTTTAGTTGACTCAACTTTAAAAATACCTTCTTCATTAAATGGACAGAGATTTAATGGAAGACATTCCCAATACAACTATGAAAGGGGAAGTACTATTGATTGGAACCATCCCTGTTGCAGGGTTGTCTCAAAGTAGGGAGATTCTGAATTCTCTATAGAAAGAGCTGCTCCAGCAGTTGGTAACAGATCACAGGCAAGATGGGACCCCATACTGGACCTAATGCTTTGAATGCAGAGAATGTTTCTGATGTTATAGAGAGTGATCACCAGAGGGTATGGCTCAATATTAAGACACGCATGGAGACGGCTTATTTGTAAGTAAAGGTTCTAGACTTCAAAAGAAAAAAAAACTGTCAAGGTAGCACTTAACTGGATAGTTTCTTTTTCTGAGTAATCAGGTCTTTTAAGGTTTGGTATAAAGGGCAAAAGCCCCAAATGTTTAGGTGGAAGTGGGGAATACCCCAGGGATCATCCCTGTCACCTTAAAATGTAATGCTTATTTGCAATCAGTAGGTGAGTTAGTGAGAACAGATGATAAATAGTTATTGCTACCAACAGCAGGAAAAATATTCAACATAAAGGAATCCTTTACATGCTCATCTTCCAATGCGGTATACATCATTCAGTGTAAAAAATGTGACGAAGGGTGCTATATTGGAGAAACAAGCCAGATGCTAAAGACAAGATTTAATTTACAGAGACATCATATGAAAAATGCCAGTGCCAGCCAAGATGTTACACCTATGGGGCGGCACTTTACAAAACCAGAACACTGTACCAGTGATTTCATAGTAAGAATCCTGAAAGGTAACTTTAAAACAATACAGGAACGTAAGACCTTTGAAGTCAGAATGATTAAATATTTTGACACCCACTAGACAGGACTTAAAGATCTGGGTTTTCTAGCCCATTATAAACCATAAAAATGTACTGCTTTGTCACCCTCCTGTCTCCATGCATATCTCCCTGTCTCTCACCTATCCACCCCCATCCTGTTAGACTGCCACTGAAATGCTTTGATGTTTCACTTACCGTATTTTTCGGACTATAAGACGCACTTTTTTCCCCCAAAATTTGGGAGGAAAATGGGGGGTGCGTCTTATAGTCCGAAGGTAGCGTTTTTGGACCTCCGTTCCGTACTTACAGGATTCCATGTTCCCTGGTGGTCTAGTGACGTCGGTGCAGGAAAGAGCCCCCTCTTTCCTGCCCATCGCGCTGCTCTCCGTGCTTCTCAATGCTTTCTGATGGTCTTGGCGATATTCAAAATGGCCGCCGAGATTCACCGGAGCACCTAGGTTTTAGAGGAGGGAAAGAGGAAAATTTTTTTTTTCCTATTTCCCTCCTCTAAAACCTAGGTGCGTCTTATGGTCCGGTGCGTCTTATAGTCCGAAAAATACGGTATATATACTGTCATCTACCAACATTTGCTTATTTCTGATCAGACGAAGAAGGGCAACCTTCGAAAGCAAATCAAGAAATGTATTAAGTTATGTCCAATAAAAAAGGTATCATCTTATTTTCTTTTCCATGTTTTATTTTATTTCTATTGATTAAAATGAAATTAACTAGATGTGTGCTTGGTTGAAGGTAAATTTAGTAGTTAATTTAAACCACAAACCTAGCCATCGGTAATGTTTCACAGACTGATGTATGTATTTTACTATCAGAACAGGTTGCCCCCTGGGTTCAAGCTGAGAGAGTTTCAGGGGGGATAGTGTTTGGAAGGATCCAATTGTTACAGTGTTGAAAAAAAGTCATATTTTAAATTAAAGTTTATTAGGTAATTAAAGCCATTTTTAGAGGAAAAGCCACAGTTGACTGTGTTTTACATTTTTTATTAAGTCTTCTGGATTACTGCGATGTTTAATATATAGATCTTCATGCTATGTATATAATTAAGTTACAGATACTAGAGAATGCAGTGCTGAATAGAAAACATTGGGAAAAGTGCAAGACCGTTATAAACAAATTACATTAGCCTCCCCTAAAGAAGAGGGGCCCGATTTAAATTGTTAATTTTGAATTTTGATTTAGGTTTTTCATAATCACAAACCACATTACTTGAAAGATAACATTCTGTTATATATTCCTAATTGACTTTTAAGGACCTTGAAGGGAATTTGTAAACGTTGTAGGACTCGGGACACATATAGAAAGTGAATTGGAGATCTAAAGCATTTATACTTTCAGTCCCATAATTATTAAATAAGTTACCTATTGAACTAAGATTGGAATCCAATCTTTTGGTGTCAGAAAGAAACTAAAGGCCTATTTCCCCTTCATTCTAATAGTTCTGACTATAAATGCTATACTTGTATTGTCTTATGTTATCTTAATTCATTCTTGAGTTCTGAACATAAGAACATTAAGAGTAGCCATAATGGGGTCAGACCAATGGTCCATCTAGCCCAGGATCCTGTTTTCCAAAGAGTGGCCAAGCCAGGTTACAAGTACCTGGTAGAAACCCAAATCATGGCAACACACCATACTACAAATCCCAGGGTAAGAAGCTGCTTCCCATGTCTGTCTCAATAGCAGACTATGGACATTTCCTACTTGGATCTTTTAATGTTTTTAAGTCTAAACCATTTTGAATTATCTTTCATCAGGAAAATGATACAGAAAAATCAATAAATATAATGAAATATGGGGGAATATCTCACAGAGTTGTTGGCTGGATGGAAAGATCTGGAGGAAGTGGAAGGGCAGTAGGCAAAACAAAGAAGCTGTTTTAAGGGCAACAAACCTTTTTGATAAAAAAGTAAATAAAATAAGAGGGAAAAAAGGCTGCTTTGGTTCTCAAAAATAGTAGGTGAAAAGGTAAGGGGGGAAGATTACCTGCTCCCCCTCCTTGGCACCCAGCAACTTTGCTTTCACAATTCTGTCAAAACGTTAGCTGTTATCTTTGATTCTAGACTCACTTTCAAAGCCCAGATTGACTCTGTGGTCCATTCCTCCTTTTTTGTGTGTCCGTTCATTCATTTGTCTCCTCAAATCATTCGTTCTCTGGTGTTGGCTCTGATTATCGCTCACTCATATTGACACTGTAATTCCCTTTATGCTGGCCTCCCTCTTTGTCTTCAAACGCCTCCAGTTAATTCAGTCTACTGCTGTTAACCTTCCGCACCGCGCACACCATTTTGACCATGCCACTCCCCTTCTTCATCTTGAATACTGGCTTCCCATCTCTGCCCGCATTTGTTTTAAGATTCTTACGTTAGTCTGTAAATGCTGCTTCCTTCATGCTCCAGCCTACCTAAACAATTTGCTCATTCCCTAAGCTCTTCCTCAGACAAAGGGTATGATACATACCTGTAGCAGTTGTTCTCCGAGGACAGCAGGCTGATTGTTCTCACGACTGGGTGACGTCCGCGGCAGCCCCCACCAACCGGAAAGAAGCTTCGCGGGACGGTCGGCACGCAGGGCACGCCCACCGCGCATGCGCGGCCGTCTTCCCGCCCGTGCGCGACCGCTCCCGCCAGTTGAATGACTAGCAAAAAGATGAAACACACAACTCCAAAGGGGAGGAGGGAGGGTAGGTGAGAACAATCAGCCTGCTGTCCTCGGAGAACAACTGCTACAGGTATGTATCATACACTTTCTCCGAGGACAAGCAGGCTGCTTGTTCTCACGACTGGGGTATCCCTAGCTCTCAGGCTCACTCAAAACAAGAACCCAGGTCAATTGAACCTCGCAACGGCGAGGGTACAACAGAAATTGACCTACGAAGAACAACTAACTGAGAGTGCAGCCTGACCAGAATAAATTCGGGTCCTGGAGGGTGGAGTTGGATTTACACCCCAAACAGATTCTGCAGCACCGACTGCCCGAACCGACTGTCGCGTCGGGTATCCTGCTGGAGGCAGTAATGAGATGTGAATGTGTGGACAGATGACCACGTCGCAGCCTTGCAGATCTCTTCAATAGTGGCTGACTTCAAGTGGGCCACCGACGCTGCCATGGCTCTGACACTATGAGCCGTGACATGACCCTCAAGAGTCAGCCCAGCCTGGGCGTAAGTGAAGGAAATGCAATCTGCTAGCCAATTGGAGATGGTGCGTTTCCCGACAGCGACCCCTAGCCTGTTAGGGTCGAAAGAAATAAACAATTGGGCGGACTGTCTGTTGGGCTGCGTCCGCTCCAGATAGAAGGCCAATGCTCTCTTGCAGTCCAATGTGTGCAACTGACGTTCAGCAGGGCGGGTATGCGGCCTGGGGAAGAATGTTGGCAAGACAATTGACTGGTTAAGATGGAACTCCGACACCACCTTCGGCAGGAACTTTGGGTGGGTGCGGAGCACTACTCTGTTGTGATGAAATTTGGTATATGGAGCATGAGCTACTAGGGCTTGAAGCTCACTGACCCTACGAGCTGAAGTAACTGCCACCAAGAAAATGACCTTCCAGGTCAAGTACTTCAGATGGCAGGTATTCAGTGGCTCAAAAGGAGGTTTCATCAGCTGGGTGAGGACGACGTTGAGATCCCATGACACAGTAGGAGGCTTGATAGGGGGCTTTGACAAAAGCAAGCCTCTCATGAATCGAACGACTAAAGGCTCTCCAGAGATGGCTTTACCTTCCACACGATAATGGTAAGCACTAATCGCACTAAGGTGAGTCCTTACTGAGTTGGTCTTGAGGCCAGACTCTGATAAGTGCAGAAGGTATTCAAGCAGGTTCTGTGCAGGGCAAGAGCGAGGTTCTAGGGCCTTGCTCTCACACCAAACGACAAACCTCCTCCACTTGAAAAAGTAACTCTTTTTAGTGGAATCCTTCCTAGAGGCAAGCAAGACCCGGGAGACACCCTCAGACAGACCCAACGCAGCGAAGTCTACGCCCTCAACATCCAGGCCGTGAGAGCCAGGGATTGAAGGTTGGGGTGCAGCAACGCTCCGTCGTTCTGCGAAATGAGAGTCGGAAAACACTCCAATCTCCACGGTTCTTCTGAGGACAACTCCAGAAGAAGAGGGAACCAGATCTGACGGGGCCAAAAGGGCGCTATCAGAATCATGGTGCCACGGTCTTGCTTGAGCTTCAGTAAGGTCTTCCCCACCAAAGGTATGGGAGGATAAGCATACAGGAGGCCGGTCCCCCAATGAAGGAGAAAGGCATCTGACGCTAGCCTGCCGTGTGTCTGAAGTCTGGAACAGAACAGAGGCAGCTTGTGGTTGGTCTGAGAGGCGAAAAGATCCACCGAGGGGGTGCCCCACTCTCGGAAGATCTTGCGTACCACTCTGGAATGGAGCGACCACTCGTGCGGTTGCATGACTCTGCTCAGTCTGTCGGCCAGACTGTTGTTTACGCCTGCCAGGTATGTGGCTTGGAGAAGCATGCCGAACCGGCACGCCCAACGCCACATCCCGACGGCTTCCTGACACAGGGGGCGAGATCCGGTGCCCCCCTGCTTGTTGACGTAATACATTGCAACCTGATTGTCTGTCCGAATTTGGATAATTTGGTAGGACAGCCGATCTCTGAAAGCCTTCAGTGCGTTCCAGATCGCTCGGAGCTCCAGGAGGTTGATCTGTAGATCCTTTTCCTGGAGGGACCACAGACCCTGGGTGTGAAGCCCATCGACGAGAGCTCCCCACCCCAGGCGAGATGCATCCGTCGTCAGCACTTTCGAAGGCTGCGGAATTTGGAATGGACGTCCCAGGGTCAAATTGGTCCGGATGGTCCACCAGAGCAGTGAAGTGCGGCAACTGGTGGAGAGGCGGATGACATCTTCTAGATTCCCGGTGGCTTGGAACCACTGGGAAGCTAGGGTCCATTGAGCAGATCTCATGCGAAGACGAGCCATGGGAGTCACATGAACTGTGGAGGCCATATGACCCAGAAGTCTCAACATCTGCCGAGCTGTGACCTGCTGAGACGCTCTGGTCTGCGAAGCCAGGGCCAGGAGATTGGTGGCCCGCGCTTCGGGAAGGTAGGCCTGAGCCGTCTGGGTATTCAGCAGCGCTCCTATGAATTCCAGAGACTGGGATGGCTGGAGATGGGACTTTGGGTAATTTATCACAAACCCCAGCAGCTCCAGAAGTTGAATAGTGCACTGCATGGACCGGAGGGCTCCTGCCTCCGAGGTGTTCTTGACCAGCCAATCGTCGAGATATGGGAACACGTGCACTCCCAGCCTGCGTAGGTACGCCGCCACCACCACGAGGCACTTTGTAAACACTCGTGGGGCGGAGGCGAGCCCAAAGGGCAGCACACAATACTGAAAGTGCCGTGCGCCCAGGCGGAATCTGAGATACTGTCTGTGAGCTGGCAGTATCGGGATGTGAGTATATGCATCCTTTAAATCCAGGGAACATAGCCAATCGTTTTTCTGAATCATTGGCAGAAGGGTGCCCAAGGAAAGCATCCTGAACTTTTCTTTGACCAGGAATTTGTTCAGGCCTCTCAGGTCTAGGATGGGACGCATCCCCCCTGTTTTCTTTTCCACAAGGAAGTACCTGGAATAGAATCCCTGCCCTTCCTGCCCGGGTGGTACGGGCTCGACCGCATTGGCGCTGAGAAGGGCGGAGAGTTCCTCTGCAAGTACCTGCTTGTGATGGGAGCTGAAGGATTGAGCTCCCGGAGGACAATTTGGAGGCAGGGAGGCCAAATTCAGGGCGTATCCGCACCGCACTATTTGGAGAACCCACTGGTCGGAGGTTATGAGAGGCCACCTTTGGTGAAAGAATTTTAACCTCCCCCCGACCGGCAGATCGTCCGGTACGGACACTTTGAGGGCGGCTATGTTCCCGTGGATCCAGTCAAAAGCCCGTCCCTGGCTTTTGCTGTGGAGGCGCAGGGGGCTGCTTAGGCGCACGCTGTTGACGGGAACGAGCGCGCTGGGGCTGTCCCTGTGCCTGACGAGGCCTTCGGGCCGGCTGGTTGTACCTACGCTTTGCAAGAGAATAGGGTGCAGCCTGCCGGGCCCGGGAAAAACGTCCACCTGCTGAGGTGGATGCTGAAGGCGCCCGGTGGGAGAGCTTGTCGAGAGCGGTTTCCCGCTGATGCAGTTGGTCCACCATCTGCTCGACCTTCTCACCAAAAATGTTATCCCCCCGGCAAGGGACGTCGGCCAGTCTCTGCTGGGTGCGGTTGTCCAGGTCAGAGGCACGCAGCCATGAGAGCCTGCGCATCACTATACCTTGGGCCGCAGCACGAGATGCCACGTCACAGGTGTCAAAAATACCCCTGGACAGGAACTTTCTGCACGCCTTCAGCTGCCTGACCACCTCCTGATAAGGCCTGGACTGCTCCGGCGGGAGCTTCTCGACCAGGTCCGCCAGTTGTTGCACATACAGTGGGGGAAATAAGTATTTGATCCCTTGCTGATTTTGTAAGTGTGCCCACTGACAAAGACATGAGCAGCCCATAATTGAAGGGTAGGTTATTGGTAACAGTGAGAGATAGCACATCACAAATTAAATCCGGAAAATCACATTGTGGAAAGTATATGAATTTATTTGCATTCTGCAGAGGGAAATAAGTATTTGATCCCTCTGGCAAACAAGACCTAATACTTGGTGGCAAAACCCTTGTTGGCAAGCACAGCGGTCAGACGTCTTCTGTAGTTGATGATGAGGTTTGCACACATGTCAGGAGGAATTTTGGTCCACTCCTCTTTGCAGATCATCTCTAAATCATTAAGAGTTCTGGGCTGTCGCTTGGCAACTCGCAGCTTCAGCTCCCTCCATAAGTTTTCAATGGGATTAAGGTCTGGTGACTGGCTAGGCCACTCCATGACCCTAATGTGCTTCTTCCTGAGCCACTCCTTTGTTGCCTTGGCTGTATGTTTTGGGTCATTGTCGTGCTGGAAGACCCAGCCACGACCCATTTTTAAGGCCCTGGCGGAGGGAAGGAGGTTGTCACTCAGAATTGTACGGTACATGGCCCCATCCATTCTCCCATTGATGCGGTGAAGTAGTCCTGTGCCCTTAGCAGAGAAACACCCCCAAAACATAACATTTCCACCTCCATGCTTGACAGTGGGGACGGTGTTCTTTGGGTCATAGGCAGCATTTCTCTTCCTCCAAACACGGCGAGTTGAGTTCATGCCAAAGAGCTCAATTTTTGTCTCATCTGACCACAGCACCTTCTCCCAATCACTCTCGGCATCATCCAGGTGTTCACTGGCAAACTTCAGACGGGCCGTCACATGTGCCTTCCGGAGCAGGGGGACCTTGCGGGCACTGCAGGATTGCAATCCGTTATGTCGTAATGTGTTACCAATGGTTTTCGTGGTGACAGTGGTCCCAGCTGCCTTGAGATCATTGACAAGTTCCCCCCTTGTAGTTGTAGGCTGATTTCTAACCTTCCTCATGATCAAGGATACCCCACGAGGTGAGATTTTGCGTGGAGCCCCAGATCTTTGTCGATTGACAGTCATTTTGTACTTCTTCCATTTTCTTACTATGGCACCAACAGTTGTCTCCTTCTCGCCCAGCGTCTTACTGATGGTTTTGTAGCCCATTCCAGCCTTGTGCAGGTGTATGATCTTGTCCCTGACATCCTTAGACAGCTCCTTGCTCTTGGCCATTTTGTAGAGGTTAGAGTCTGACTGATTCACTGAGTCTGTGGACAGGTGTCTTTCATACAGGTGACCATTGCCGACAGCTGTCTGTCATGCAGGTAACGAGTTGATTTGGAGCATCTACCTGGTCTGTAGGGGCCAGATCTCTTACTGGTTGGTGGGGGATCAAATACTTATTTCCCTCTGCAGAATGCAAATAAATTCATATACTTTCCACAATGTGATTTTCCGGATTTAATTTGTGATGTGCTATCTCTCACTGTTACCAATAACCTACCCTTCAATTATGGGCTGCTCATGTCTTTGTCAGTGGGCACACTTACAAAATCAGCAAGGGATCAAATACTTATTTCCCCCACTGTAGGTCCGCATGTGAATGCTCATATAGAGCAGGTATGACTGGATGCGGGTCACGAGCATGGAGGACTGGTAGGCCTTCCTCCCAAACGAGTCCAGAGTGCGAGACTCCCGCCCCGGGGGCGCCGAGGCGGTATCCCTCGAACTCCGTGCCCTCTTGAGAGCAGAATCCACGACCGCTGAGTCATGGGGCAATTGGGGCCGCATGAGCTCTGGGTCAGAGTGGATCCTGTACTGGGACTCTGCTTTCTTGGGAATGGTGGGGTTAGTTAATGGTCGCACCCAGTTCCGGAGCAGCGTCTCCTTCAGGACATTGTGCAGCGGCACCGTGGAGGACTCTCTAGGTGGTGATGGATAGTCGAGGACCTCGAGCATCTCGGCCCTCGGCTCTTCCACAGAGACCACGGGGAAGGGAATGCTGATAGACATATCCCGCACAAAGGAGGCAAAGGAGAGACTCTCAGGAGGTGAGAGCTTCCTCTCCGGTGAAGGCGTGGGGTCCGAGGGAAGGCCCGTAGACTCCTCTGAGGAGAAATATCTAGGGTCCTCCTCTTCCCCCCACGAGTCCTCATCCTCGGTATCGGACATTAGCTCATGTAGCTGAGTCCTGTACCGGGCCCGGCTCGACGTCGAGGCACCGAGGTCTCGGTGTCGTCGAGCGGTGGACTCCCGCGCCGGCGGGGACGGAGCTCCCTCCATCGACGTCGACGGGGACTCCACCTGCGTGGCAGTCGAGACCGGCACCGCAAGCGGCGGCGGTGTCGACAGCCCCGGCGCCGGGCTAGAGCTCGCCGGCGCCACAGTCATCGGCGCCGAGGGCGCAAGCACCCCGGCGCCGGCACAGCCTGGCGCATCAGCCCTTCCAGGATCCCCGGAAGGATGGCTCTGAGGCACTCGTCCAGGCCCGGTGCCGGGAAAGGCGGTGGGGCCGGTAAGGGTGTCGGTGCCGGAAGCTGCTGGGAGCCAGGAGACGGCACCGAGGTGCCGGAACCCCGACGCGTCGGTACCTCCACAACCGACGGAGACCTCTCCTCTCGACGATGACGCTTCGGCGTCGACTCCTCTTCGGGATGCACCGAGGGCGTCCGGTGACGACGCTTCTTATCCTTTTTTCGATGCACGTCACCGGCGCCGGAGGGCATGGAGGAGGAGGAGGTCGATCCCACTCGGTCTCGAGGCACCGGGTCAGACAGGGGTCGGTCCCGTGGCTCACGAGCTGAGGGAGTGACCGGGGCCGACTGCCCACGCGGCCTCTCAACCCCACTCTCACCGGCGGACCGGCGGGCCAACGGGACCTGTTCTCCTGGGGTCGCTGCCATCGGTGCCGATGTCTCGGGCATCGATACCGGTACCGAAGAACCGGCCTTCGATACCGATGCCGTCGAGGTCGACGTCGAGGGGCCGGCGCAAGTTCCAAAAAGACGGTCCCGCAGAACTTGCCTCGCAACCTGAGTCCGTTTCCGGAGACCGAGACACAAAGCGCACGACTTGAGATTGTGCTCCGGCCCGAGGCACTGGAGGCACCAAGCGTGGGTGTCGGTCTGCGAGATCGGCCGGCCGCAGCGACCACACTTTTTAAATCCACTCGGGACCTTCGAGGACATCGACGGAAAAATCGCGTCGGCGAAGTCAAAGTCGTCAATGGTGGCTAAAATCACACCACGAAAAGATAAACGACCGAGCGACCACTAGGCCGCAATGTAGCGTCCCCGCTGGAAGCGAGGGAAAAAGGGGAGCGCGTGCTCCACACGCGCAGAGATTTTCTCTTTTTTTTTTTTTTTTTTAACAAACAAGAAAAAGAGGGAAAACCGAACGGTAATCCGATAGCGAAGCGACGATCCGCGTAAACGCGGTCGAAAAATCCGGCGGCTGAAACAGAGAGAGTGGCAGAAGCACAACTCTCTCCAGTCGCGGAAAAAAAGGAACTGGCGGGAGCGGTCGCGCAAGGGCGGGAAGACGGCCGCGCATGCGCGGTGGGCGTGCCCTGCGTGCCGACCGTCCCGCGAAGCTTCTTTCCGGTTGGTGGGGGCTGCCGCGGACGTCACCCAGTCGTGAGAACAAGCAGCCTGCTTGTCCTCGGAGAACATTCTTTGTGCCCCTTCTCCATCAGCTCTGCACCTATCCCTCTCTCGCGACATTGCATTCAGTTATCTGGGACTCAAGCTCTGGAACAGTCAACCTTCTGTATTTAGAGCACCCATTCCCTTACAGTCTTTCAAGGCTCTCTTAAAGGCTCAATTTTTCTCTGATTCCTTTGCTTCTTCATAAGCCTTCTCTTTTTCTTTTCCATCTGTTCTTTGTTGCCCTCGTGTCTCCCCTTTCCTTTTATCTCATTCCCTCCTTGCATTTCCTCCCCTTTTTCTTGACCTTCATCGGCATTGTTATAATTTTTCTTTTAATTACTGCTGTAAACTGCTTAGTCGCCTGTCAAGGATCAGTTTGCAGTACATCAAGTGTACAAATAAATAAAATAAAGTACAAGAGATCACAGAACGAGGAAGAGAGGCAACAATATCTGAACAAGCTAAGAAGATGCTATAGTAGTCAGGAAAGCAAAAAATGCTAATGGAAAAAAAATAGCCAATATGGTAAAATGGGAGGGCTAATTTTTTTTTTTTAAAGATATGCTAGTGATAGGAGGAAGTACAAAAGTGACATTGTAAAACTCAAGAGTGAAGGGAAGGAATATGTAGAAGCTGATAAGAATAAAGCGAAATTGCTTAAATATTTTGTTCTGTCCTCACAGATGAAAGGCCGGGAGTAGAACCGCAGAAGACAAATAGAAATGAAAGTGTGGTAGACCTTGAGTCATTTTCAGTAGACTGTTCACAAGCAGCTAGCTAAACTAAAGACAGACAATATGATGGGGCCGGATGGCATGTGTTTTTTCTGTTTATTTTGGAGGCTTGATATACCGCTTTAACTAAAAGGACAAAGTGGTTTACAATTGAGTCAACATAAATTTAATTAAACTACTGCTGCTACTACTAATCATTCTATAGAGCTACTAGACATACGCAGCGATGTACATAATATATGCAGGTATTTTCTCTGTCCCTAAGTTGTTGTACCTGGAGCAATTGAGGGTTAAGTGACTTGCCCAAGGTCACAAGGAGCTGCAGTTGGAATTGAGACCAGGTTGCTAAGATCAAAGCCCGCTACACGAACCATTAGGCCACTCCTCCACTCCATTTGCGATAGGGTATAATCAATCATACAATCTACAACAACACATAAACCAAGACAAGAAACAAAGGAAAGAGGGGAAGGAGGGAGCAGAGGGGGAGGGTCATGTCTCAATCTCACAGGCCTATACCTAGCTGGAACCCAATCTGAAAGCTATTGAAAAGAAAAAGGCTTTAAAGTTTTGCCTTAAATTTAGGTAAGGAAAGCTCAACTCTCAGATCAGCAGGTAAGCTAGTCCAAAGGGAAGGGGCCAAAAAACAGAAAAGAATGCTGAAGTACAAGTTGCTTCATGATGGGCTTGACTAGGGGAGGAGGTATTGATGAAGCTTAAGGAAGTTCTGGCAACTCTGTTGACTAACCTTTTTAACGCTTCATTAGTCGGCAGTGGTCCCGAAGGACCAGAAAAGGGTGGATGTTATCCCTCTCCACAAAAAGGAGAGGTAAGGAGGAGGTTGGAAAATATAGGCCGGTTAAGTCTGACCTCCACGGTGAATAAGTTAATGGAAACATTTCTAAAATCGGAGGATAGTGATGTTTCTGGAGTTCAATGGATTGCAAGACCCAGGACAGCATGATTTTACTAGAGTCAGGTCTTGTCAGAAAAATCTGATTAGTTACTTTGATTAGGTAATCAAATCAGTTGGATCAAGGGAGAACGCTAGATTTAGCAAAGCCTCTCTCACAGTTCTACATAAGCAACTTAGAAATAAACTAAGTGCCCTTGGTATGGGATTTAAAGTGAATGATTGGATTAGAAACTGGTTGAGTGGAAGATGACAAAGGGAAGTAAATGGAGTTCATTCTTAGGAAAAGAACATCATCAGTGGTGTAATGCTGCTTGTTTTTTGTTTTGTTTTTTGCGATATTGCAGAAGAGCTGTCGGTTGAAGATTTGCCTATTTGTGGACAATACAAAAAAATCTGCAATGGGGTAGACACCCCTGATGGTTTCAATGTGAGAAGGAAACTAACAAAACTTGAAAAATGATCTAGAATTTGACAGCTAAATTTCAACACTAAAATTCAGGGTTATTTCATTTGGCTGCAAGATCCCAAAAGAGCAGTATGGTATATGGGTAAAGTACTTCTGTGCTTGTAAGGGGAGGAAGAGTTGGGGTGATCATATCTCATCAGACCTTAAGGTGGACAAAGTAGAAAAGGTGATAGCAAAACCTAGAAAGTGCTTGGGTACATAGGCAGAGAAATGTCCAGCAGGAATAACAAGGTCATAATGCCTCTGTATAATTCTCTGGTGAGATGCTATTCAGAAAAGTGTGTACAATTCTGGAAACCACACCTTCAAAAAGAAACAGGATGGGGTTGGTCCAGGAGGTACCTACTAAAATGGCCAGTGGTGTCTGTCAAAGCAGGGGCGTATCTAGACTTCGCCGGTAGGGGGGTCCAGAGTCGAGGTGAGGGGGCACATTTTAGCTCCCCCCAGCGCCACCAGAACCACCTCCAACAACTGTGGCCCGCCCGACGACCCTCTCGACCCCCCCCGCCCGCTATCACCTACCTTTGCTGGCGGAGGACCCCAACCCCCGCCAGCCGAAGTCATCTTCCTTCGTTCATTTGGGTTTCTTCTTTCTGAGTCTGATTCTGCCGTCCTGCACGTACACAACGTGCAGGACGTCAGACTCACAGAAACAGAACGAAGGGTCCCCCGCCGGCAAAGGACATTGACGGCAGGTTGGCGGCGGGAGGGGGGGTTGCGAGGGTCATCGGTATGGGGGTCCAGGGCCAAATCTATGGGGGCCCTGGCCCCATAGCAGATACGCCCCTGTGTCAAAGCATACGGTGACAGACAAAAATCACAGTAAGCATACTTTAGAAAAAAGGTAGGAGGAAGATGTGATAGAGGCATTTAAAGATCTCTAGAAATGCAGAGGAGGCAAATCTCTTTCAACTGAAAGAAAGATCTGGAATGAGAGGGCATAGGATGAAGGTGAAAGGGGATACTGAAGAGTAATGTAAGGAAATACTTCTTTATGGAAAGGGTGGTGGAGATTTGGATCATCATCCTAGTAGAGGCTATCTGAATTCAAGAGAGCACAGTACAAGGACACAGGAAGTCTAAGGGGGACACAGGAAGTCTAAGGGGGACACAGGAAGTCTAAGGGGGAGGAAAGGATAGTAGATGATATGGGTGGGCAGACAACAGAAAATGGCAGATTAAAAAAACCACATGGCCTAAGTTTCTATATATTCAGCAGTTGAATTGAAATGGCCAGTGCCACTGACTATGGTGGTTATTTTAAAAGCTCTATGTGTGTTCTGGACGTCTGAAATACAGCATTCAGACATCCATATTGCCTGAACATTCAAATCTTGATTTTATAAAGCCAGGATATGGATGTCAAACTGTAGTACATCTATATGGCAAGGGGGGCATGGTCTCAGTGGGACTATGGAATGGCAAAAAGATGGATGTCCAGGTTAAAAAAAGTTCTTCTGATTGAGCAGCTCTTCACTGAAGGGAGTTAGGGAAGTCACAGTAGGTATTTTTCTGTTGCTGGAGGGCTCACAATTAAAAGAAAGAAAATTCACAAAGAGCTGTAGTGGAATTTGAACCAATGTCCTTGGATTCTCTGCCCTGGTTCTCAGTCGACTGCTCTATTAGACTCCTCCTCCACGTTGGCATTGGTGTGCCATTTTATAACATTGACATCCCTATGTTGCTACAAAGAGGTCCATGTTCCTTGTTTTATCCTGTTCAAAACTTGGACATTTCGGTTTGTAAAATGGATGTTCGTGCTGGGTATAGCCAGCGCTTGGGCATCCATTTCTCAGGTATTTTAGAGCAGGCTGTATGTCTGCATATCCTCTTCTAAAATGCATGAGAAATGGACACCCATATCTGACATACAGACTTGGACGTCCTTTCTAAAACTCTGCTCCACACTGAGAGTAAAGGCAGCACCACTGTTGGCAACAGCATTTTTAATTATCTAAATAGAAATGGTCTGCTTTAATGGGGGGAGGATGAGCAGAGGAAAAAAAAAAACAAATTAAAGGCTTTATAAAAAACCCTACAGTTGTATTAAAGAGCATGACACATTCACTGCGTTAAAATAATAAGCCACATTTTTCATTCTTCCACCTCCAGTGCTTCTGCGATTCCAATCACTCATACACAAGCAGCTGTTTAAGGGTGAATAAATGGACAGATATGTGATGTGCCAGTTGGATGTGCCCCTTCCTTAAACAACGCCGAAGATGAATATGGCATAAGTACATTTTCACATTGTCTCTCACCAATCACTTCATGTTGCTAACGCCTGCATGAGTTCATTAACTAGCAACAGTTAGCAAAAACTGTTCTTTCCAGTTAAAGTCACAGAGACCATGAAAGCCTCGGTTTTTACAGCCTGAGATCATAAACAGAACTACCCTCATTCTACAGTAGACAGGAATGTTGTCACATACATTGTATACTGTGGAAAAGCCAACAGTCCCATATAGAGAGAGACCGCAATGCCCTTCTGCTTCTGATATCTCCAGCAATGCACCTATCGATCAGGGTGAAGTATGACATAAGGCAATAATGCTATATTGAGCACTTAATTTCTCTGTAATAAGTGAGGAGCTTATCCAGAATCAAGAGAGTTAATTTCTTACCTGATAATTTTCTTTTCTTTAGTCACCGTTCTAAACTAATGGGTGTTATTCCCTTCCTACCAGCAGGTGGAGGTAGAGAAAACTGAATTTTGTCAGTGACATCACCAGCATAAGCAGAGGTGCTCCCTAGAACAATCCAGTATGCATCTGACCAAGCAACAGAAGGTCCCTTTGTAATGCATCCATCCCTCATCAACCACTGCAGCTGCAATGATAATCAAGCAAGCAAAACACCAGAGTAGCACACGTTACCTTGCATATACCAGGATATAGTGATATCATGGGAAACTGTATGTCTACCAATCACAAAATGAAGTTCCGGTTTTTTAAGGCACTGAAAGGAAGCACAGAGCACACCCTGAACCCCAGGCCGAGGTCTTCCAAGGGCGGGACTTCAGAAAAAATTAGTTAAGACAATTTCTCCTTTCTTAACATCAGCTCCGCTGTTCCGAATATACAGAGGCAGATCTATTGGGTAGGGGAAGACAAGGCCCCATGAATGACAGTGCTTAGGAAACAAATAAAGCAACAACCAAGTCACAGCCCTGCAGACCTCCCCAGGGGATACTGCCCGGGCCTCCACCCAGCAAGTGGCCTGAGCCCTAGTAGAGTATATTCTGAACCCCTGAGGCACTTGATAATTCTTGCCGATGTAAGTGGACTCAAAAGCCACCTTAGTCCACCGTGCAATGGAGGCCTTCAAGGCTGCCTGGCCCTCCCAAGGGCCATGGAAAAGTACAAAGAAGTGGTCTGAGAGACTAAACTCATTCGTCTCCTGGAGATACTTGAGCAGTGTCCTCCAGACATCCAGCATGTGAAACCTCGAACCCTCCAGTGATGCCATGGAGAGCAAGCAAACTCCCTGATTCACATGGAATGGGGACATCACCATCAGAAGAAAGAGAAATAGGGATCCCAACAGGACAAACCCTCCCAGCAGAGGTGACAGTCACTAAAAACACCATCTTGAAGGTTAGATCCTTAATGGAAGCCAAGTGCACGGGCTAAAACGGAGCATCAGACAGTGCCTAGAGGACCAGATTGAGGTCCCAAGGAGCAAAGGACAAAAAGGGGGGCACAGATGCACATCCCCCTTCAGAAACTAATCTACCTCTCTATGCAAAGCCAGAGAGATGCCCTTCCCCTTCTCCTGAAAGCTGGACAACGCAGCCACCTGGACATTCAGGGAGCTCAAGGCCAGCCCCAGTACAAGGCCCTGCTGCAGAAAACCTAAATCATCGAGAACCTGAGCGTACCCTGCACCAGGATTTAAATATACACTAGACCGTGACACAAGCCAGGGATGAAGAGGACTTCCTGAAGCAAAACAGGGTAGAAAGCACTGTGGGGGGAAAACCAACACTTCTCTAATTCACCTCTCAGTGGCCATACTGTAAGCCAAAGGGGATCTCAATCCTCCATCTCGACAGGTCCTCGCTGAAGCAGACCCCAACCCCTGGGTAGCAGAAGCGGATCCTCTACCAGCAGACACCAGAGATCCATATACCAAAGCCTGTGAGGCCAATCAGACAACACCAGCAAGACCAATTAAGGATGATGCACAACTCTGCACGTGACCAATGAAAGGCCACAGAGGAAAACTGAGGGATCTACTACTGACAAGGCTGTATCAGAGCATCTATCCTGTGAGAAGCCAAGTCCCTCTGGCAACTGAAAAGCGTTCCACCTTCACTCTGGCTCTGGACGCCATCAAGTCGAACTGAGGAGGCCCCCAACGGTCCACAAAGAGCCAAAAGGCCTGAAGCCACAGCTCTCATTCTCCTGGAGCCAGGAGAGTGAAATTGAGGAAGTCCACGTGCACATTGTCTTTGCCTGCAATATGGACTGCTGAGAGAACCTGCAGATGCATCTCTGGCCACTGACACAGACTTTCCACCAACATCTGGTTTCTCCCTGCTTTGTGATGTATGCCACCGCCATGCCGTTGTCAGACAGCACGCTGCTTTCCCTTCCAAGAATGGCTGAAACTCCTGCAAAGCCAGATGGACCACCGGATCTCCAGGTGGTTCATGGACCAGGAGGCCTCCTGAATTGATTAGGTGCCCTGTGCCACATGCTCAAGACAGTGAGCTCCCCAATCGAGGAGTCTCGCATCAGTAGTGACTAGTTGAGGAGGATCCAGAGGGACCCCTCTCAAAAGGTTCACCGGACTGTCCCACCAGGCCACACTGATTCTTGTCCTGGGCAACACCTTACCGCACCACCTCCAGGGTAGCAGCCATGGAGCCCTCTCCTACCGCACCATCTCCAGAACTGCAGCCATGGAGCCCAAGAGCTGCAAGTAACCCCAAACTGTGAGCTCTGGGAGATCGCACAACTGGCCATGTCAAAGCAGACACTGAGATACTCCAGGGACTGAGACGGGGATTCTATGAGGGAAATGTCCTGTGAAACAGCCAATATGGCCTCTGAAGCTGAGTCAGCCCAAAATAGCCAGTCATCCAGGTGGGGATGAAACTGAATATCCTGACACCAGAGATGTGCAGCCACCACCCCTATTACCTTGGAAAACATGTGAGGCACCTTAGCCTGGCCAAGGGGCAAGGCACAAAACTGAAAGAGCCACCCCAACACACAGAAGCACAGATTTCTCTTGGGATGATCCGCAACTGAGAAGTGGAGATAGGCCTCAGGAATTTACAGGGAAGTCAAAAACTCCCCCAGCTACACTGAGGCAATGACAGAAAAGCATTTTCATCTGGAAGCGCTGGAGTCACAGACAAGCATCCACCCCCTTGAGATCCAGGACAGAGGGAAAGGAACCGTCCCTCTTCGTGACCATGAAGTAAATGGAATACCTGCCCAGACCATACAGAGCTGCTGAAGGGTAACAAATAGCCTGGCACTTTAGAGCCAAGCTGCAGGGAGAGGTCATTAAGGTGAAATCCATGGAGTACCCCTCTCAACTACCTCCAAAACCCCCTGATCTGAGGTAATGCGGACCCACTCATTTCAGAACAGAGACAGCTTGCATCTCACCAGAAACAACAAGCGGCACACTCATTGGGCATGCTGAGCAACTGTAGTCCCGCCTACAGGACCCGAGGGCCTGGCTCACTTGAGGCCTCGAAAGAACCCTGCTTGAAAAACCTACTCTTCCCCCCACATGGGCCGAAGGGTACCAAGTAGACCTGAAGCAGCCCGCCCCCCTTGAGGAGCAGCTCAGGGATGCAGAAAGCCATGCTTCCCCCATACCCTTCACTAACATCTCCAAGTTATCAAAGAGCAAGCGGTCCCTAAGGACAGCTGACTCAAAAGTGGCGAAGTCACAACCAACGGTGACCTCCCCCAACAGGGGGAAAAGGGAACAGCACATGTAAAATGCTCACTGAGAGAAAAGCAGACAGACTGAATGAGCCAAGTTTACACACTATAAAAATAGTCCATTACCCCTGCTCAGCTGCTGGATCTGAAGGCCAAGCCGCATGTACCGTCAGCATGCCCTACCCCACAGCAGTCATGCATTGGCCTGCCTAACTGCCCTGGACTACCTTGACCCAGGGCTCCAACATCTCTGCTGTCCCCGGAGGGAAATTCCCTACTTAATAGTAGTATTTTACAACAACATTAATCCCTAACACAGGACATGAAGCTAGCCATGGCAATTAAATTCATTTTTCTTTTTCATATATGTGTTGCCGAAGTGAGCACATTTGAAAAGCCTGGAAGCTGCAAGGGGAGCCTGTGGGGAGTGCACCCAAACAGAGTGAGCAGGCTAGAGGGGTGAGGGGACCTGCACCCCCTCAGGCAAGGCCCCGCAGGACCAAGCCAAAGCCTCATACAGTGACACTAAGAAGTACAACTGGGGGCTGCAGAGCCAAGGTCCGAGCTCAACCACATACGGTCCTGAGACTGTGACCTGGGAGTGGCCATTAGGCTTGACCATGCTGTTCGGCTACAACCAGCAGAGCAAGGAGCTAGGCCAGGGACAAGAACACCATCAGCACAATGTACCACCTGCTGAAGGTAGAGGAAAATACTGGAATGTTCCCGGAAGCACCCCTGATTAGCCTGGGTATGTCCCTGGCAAAATTCAGTTTACTACCGCCACCTGCTGGTAGAAAGGGATAACACCCACTGGCTCAGAACAGTGGAGCTGAAACTAAGAAATGCCCCTTTCCCGCACCCTGTCCAGTCACCGTCCCAATATTCTAAAATCCTATCTCTGGATCATGCATTTCTGCAACTAGCAGTATCAGCAGTTAATAAGGATGATCTACTTGTTTTTAAATCTCTCTATAAAAGAAATATTCCTTAAAATCTTCCGCATAAACTATCTGTGGAGCAGTTCCTGCTGTCAATCTTGCAAAGTTGTTTCCACATCAGACTGAATTTTAAAGCTACTTCCCTCACTCTGCCAATAAGAAATTCAAGTCATTAGGTGATTGATCCATCTCCTCCTATTCCACTTTTACAAAAAAAAAAAAAAAGAAAAAAAAAAATCAGACCCTGAAAATCTACCTGCTGCATGTTTAAAACCTCTTCTGAACGTTGCTGAATATATAAAAGGAACCCCTGACCACAAGAGGAATAGGGGGCGAGGGAGACAGGTTATGAAAAGGTGAATGGTCTTGAGAATCTACTACTACTACTATTTAGCATTTCTATAGCGCTACAAGGCGTACGCAGCGCTGCACAAACATAGAAGAAAGACAGTCCCTGCTCAAAGAGCTTACAATCTAATAGACAAAAAATAAAGTAAGCAAATCAAATCAATTAATGTGTACAGGAAGGAGGAGAGGAGGGTAGGTGGAGGCGAGTGGTTACGAGTCAAAAGCAATGTTAAAGAGGTGGGCTTTCAGTCTAGATTTAAAGGTGGCCAAGGATGGAGCAAGACGTAGGGGCTCAGGAAGTTTATTCCAGGCGTAGGGTGCAGCGAGACAGAAGGCGCAAAGTCTGGAGTTGGCAGTAGTGGAGAAGGGAACAGATAAGAAGGATTTATCCATGGAGCGGAGTGCACGGGAAGGGGTGTAGGGAAGGACGAGTGTGGAGAGATACTGGGGAGCAGCAGAGTGAGTACATTTATAGGTTAGTAGAAGAAGTTTGAACAGGATGCGAAAACGGATAGGGAGCCAGTGAAGGGTCTTGAGGAGAGAGGTAGTATGAGTAAAGCGACCCTGGCGGAAGACGAGATGGGCAGCAGAGTTTTGAACCGACTGGAGAGGGGAGAGGTGACTAAGTGGGAGGCCAGCAAGAAGCAGATTGCAGTAGTCTAAACGAGAGGTGACAAGGGAGGTGACAAGGAAGTTTTTAGGTTGGACAGAGAATTCATGCAAGGAAAAAGAAAAATGTGCTCATTTACCCTGCTTGGTATTCCCGAGAACAAGACCTGCTTGTGGCCTTTGAGGACAGGAGTTGAGAAGAACCGTACTGCCCGTTCCCTCTCTAGCAGCTATCAGGTTTCTCTTTTCCCCGATACTGTCTACACAGAAGACAACGGAGGATCTGAATTTTCTTAGGATCTTCCTATTTCTATCATTCACTTGTTTTGAACAGAGCCATCAAGCTACTCCAAACTGGTCCGAGGGCAGAAAGGAAACCGGGAGGAGATAGGTGATATCACCCAAAAACGAAGTTACAGTCAGAGACTCAGACAAGGCCATCTTCTACTGGCCAAGGAATGGGAAACAATCCACCCATCAGGCTGTGTGACTTATTAACCCAAAAATACAGATCTTGAACCTGATTTATAAAAGGCTCTTCCTAAGACCTACTTATTTGGGCAAACTTACCCTAAAGATCCTGTCCTGCCACTGTGATTCCTGGACTCCAACTCCTCTAAAGATCTTGTGGACTTAACTTTCTCCTTGCCCCTCGTATCACTTTCCATTTATTGAACTTTCCTGTTTGTTAATTCAATGTTGTAAGCCCCATTGAGCCTGCCAGAGGTGGGAAATTGTGGGGTATAAATGATATAAATAAATAAATTAAGAGCATAACAGGCCAAAAAAAAAAAAACTCTGAAAAATCAAAACCATTCACCCAATTAATGCTGTTCTAAGGCACTTGAATACCTGGTCCACCTCTGCCACTCATTACACTGCTACACCAGCCATTACCCAGCATGGTGGCATGCTGCCTGTCACTGTGATTGCTTCTTAAGATCTCCTTCAGAAGACAAGGACAAGACACCGTATTCATTTCCAAGTCAATACCCTATCCCTAGCCTCTCTTTACAGTGTTCTTATGAAGATGCTGATCTGCAAAACGTATGCTTTAAATCAGATGCAGCTGGCATCTTTATAAACAAAGCAGAGGAACTGCTGGGAGGGGGAGGGGAAGAGGGAATAATTTCTCAAATCCCATACCTATCACTTTTTTAATATATGCATCAGAATATATCAATATAAACAACTTCCTGCAATTAATAGAGGTAAATATGTAACATCGGAAATGGGGAGAGGGGGAATGCAGCTCCTTTTGGAGACGTAATAAAACATTTGTATACTTAGAGAGATTGTGCTGCACTGGTAAATATCACAGCTCCCCCCTCTTGTGCACAGAGCGACAGCTTCACTTATGAAAAGATACAGGAACGCCTGCTCTCACGCACAACATTTTCGGTCCAAAGAAAAAGAAGGAGCATGGGAAGAGTTAACATTTGCATACAGTATTAATGCTATATAAAAAGCTGGTATTGCATGCATGCACTATAGCTTCACAGAAAAAGCTCCCTTCCCGAAGTACCTGCAGTTCACTTATCTACTATAATAAAATGCACCCTCAACGTTCTGAGGACCCTGACGTCACTGCAGGCACTCACACACAGGTTGGTTAGTTCATGGTGGTGAAGCCACAACACTCACCATGTCGGCAGGCCCATCCCTCACGTCACACGTGATGACGTCGAGGGCGGGACACGAAAAAAAGGCAAATCAACGAACAGAGAGCAGTAGGGAAACACGCGCAGCAGCCCCTTTCAACACATTGCCCCACCCCTTTGAAGGTACCGGCCCGCCCCCGGTAACACACTCTTCCCCTCAACACCTTCCCACCCCCTTGTCACCTCCCATCCCCATACGCCAATATCCCTGGTAGTCTAGCGGTACCTGTTCGCTTGGGCAGGAACAAAGGAAACCCCGCTATCCTGCACGCAGCGCTGCTGCTAGCTGCCCGGCTGCATCGTGTCTGAGTCCGGCTCTCGGCAAATCAAAATGGCCGCCGAGAGTTGAAGCTGCCTCGCGAGACTTCAACTCACGGCAGCCATTTTTAAACGCCGAGAGCCGGACTCAAACACGATGCAGCAAGGAACCAAGCAGTACCGCTACGGGCAGGAAAGAGGGGGCTCTTTCTTTCCTGCCCCGACTGAACAGGTACCTCTAGACCACCAGGAAGACAAGCGTAAGGGGAGGGGAAGAGAGTCCGGTGCCGGCTAGGGCCCGTTTCATCACCGCCAGAAACGGGCCTTTCCCACTAGTATATTTATAAACGCAACAACGCTGGCAGTGTACCCCAGGGGTAAAGCTTGCAGCTGTGAAATGGAAAGATCCAGGTTCAAACCCAAGGGTGCCCAGTGTGTGACCTTGAACCAGTCAATCAGGAGCTCCTTCAGTACAGAGGTGAAGGTCAGCCCTGCAAGGACAAGGACATATCTGCTCTACCTGAATGTAAGCTGCCCTGAGCTACAACTGAACGAGGCGAGAGCCGCAATCCCAATACATGCAAACATACTGGAACCTCAACATCTGCTCCTTCTGTGCTGTACAATATAAAAGTACTTTGGGATTAAAGATTGTTTTGAAAGGGGCTACTGGCTTGATTTGCCATTATCAGCAGATCAATTCACAACTCTGTATTTAGAATGCATTAATCAATTTAACCCCAGAATTTATTGAAACTAAATAAATTGTTGGTACAGTTCATCAACTGCAATCAATTAACTAAGCCAAGACCTTGAATGCCAGATAAAGTCCAACCTTCTTCTCACAATGAGCTAAAAAATACCAGGAAGAACTGGGTGAATTTCTTGTACTACAAACACAATCTATGTTATCCTACTACTACTACTATTTATCATTTCTATAGCGCTACAAGGCGTACGCAGCGCTGTACAAACATAGAAGAAAGACAGTCCCTGCTCAAAGAGCTATGTAATAAAAGTGAGCCAAGTATAGGACAATCAAGCCATTGTGACATCACTGATGAGGTTGGCTCTTATTGGTGGCCTGAGGCATTATGACATCACAATATCACTTCTGATTACAAGAGACTACTACTACTACTACTATTTAGCATTTCTATAGCGCTACAAGGCGTACGCAGCGCTGTACAAACATAGAAGAAAGACAGTCCCTGCTCAAAGAGCTTACAATCTAATAGACAAAAAATAAATAAAGTAGGCAAATCAAATCAATTAATGTGAACGGGAAGGAAGAGAGGAGGGTAGGTGGAGGCGAGTGGTTACGAGTCAAAAGCAATGTTAAAGAGGTGGGTTTTCAGTCTAGATTTAAAGGTGGCCAAGGATGGGGCAAGACGTAGGGGCTCAGGAAGTTTATTCCAGGCGTAGGGTGCAGCGAGATAGAAGGCGCGAAGTCTGGAGTTGGCAGTAGTGGAGAAGGGAACAGATAAGAAGGATTTATCCATGGAGCGGAGTGCAAGGGAAGGGGTGTAGGGAAGGACGAGTGTGGAGAGATACTGGGGAGCAGCAGAGTGAGTACATTTATAGGTTAGTAGAAGAAGTTTGTTCTAGAAGCGTAAATGCTTCAACGTGTGTCCCCTGTAATAAGAGCTAAAAGCCCCCCCCCCCAGCTGAATCCCCCTCCTTTTTGCTAAAAGTGAAACAAAGCATCCCCTTCTGTGAGCAAGCTTGTGTTGATCCATGCATTTTGGAGAGAAGCCCCCCATCCCCAACAGAAACCTCCTCCAGCTGGAACCAGACATAATTCTCCATTCTTTCACCCCCCAAGTGTGCACCAGAAAGTCCCTCAAAGCCTCTGGCACTAACTTCAAATTTTGGGCATTTCAGTTAAAGGAGTATAATAGTTGTGTGTTACAGAAGAGTGAATTATTTAAATCTCTTTTTGCAAAAAGCTGAAGCGATTTCCAAATCTGCCATAACAATCAAATGCATAAAACATAATGAAAGTGCCGTGTGCAGCTCCCGACTATGCCATGGGGAAAGGACGCGCATCATACAGCGGTACCTAGTAACACAACGAGCCTATGCATCAAGGTTATCTGCTGAAGGATGTGGCTATTGTCTGCTCCGCTCGGAACAGAAAGCTCTCATCCCACACTCCTCCATTTAGGACCTGTAGACAGAGAAGTTTAAAATGCTACTGTTGCCGACATTAGCAGTCGCCTGCAGTTTGTACAAATGAAAATGCAGGAGCCAGAATACAAAGTAAGCCAGGAAGTCCTTTCTTTTAAAGAATGCAGCTGTAAGTGCCATTTTTCTAGTCCTGGGGATTTACAGAATGCTTTTTCATCCAATCTGAAAAAGTCTTACAAGTAGAACTTCTCAGAACAGCCATGCTGCCACCTCCAGGCTGATTACCGTGGCCAAGAGCGTTTGGACAACCCTCAGCTTTAGTGGCCAAATACTCAACGGTAAACTGACGTACAGGGAGATTGAGAGTCAAAAGCAAGGAAGTGAGCCATCTGGAGCCCCGAGTTTTGGCTGAGTGCCGAGCCCTTGAAGGTTTGGCTTCCAGTAATGCACTCCATCACCAACCCACAGGTTCTAATCCATATGGCTACCCTTGCAGCCAGTGACATAGGAAGTGTCGCAATACACACATAACTATGCTGCCCGTGGGCATTAGAGAGAAGCTGATGCTTTACTTCCATATTTATGTGCAGAATGTATAACTGCTCTTGTTTTGTTTGGATAGTACTGCTTCCCCATAACATGAGGGACTAATTTTTTACATTTATATTGGGTGCACTATGAAAACGCTATAAATGACAAATGCCACTTATACATCTGTAATAAATCTTTTTTTTTTCTTTTCACAATTTTAAGCTTGGAACCTAAGATTGGCAGCAGGCTTTTCTAGCAGTTGTCTTCTGCAAATGATCAGTTTAACATCATACCCAATGCTTTCCTCAAGTCACTGCAATCATGCCATCCAGATTTCCTGATCCCATTATTTGCTGTACTTCATTCCCTCGGTGTTTAATCTAGCATTCACCTTCTGCAGAATCCGCAGAGGTGCAAGCGAATAACATACAGTACAGTCTCAATTATCCAACCTTTGCTAATCCAACCTTCCGGCATTTCCAACAGACACCCCCCCCCCCCCCCGAGTGACATCATCATGTCTCTTTCCATTTTCCACCATAGAACAGAGGCAAGTTTCCCACCTGAGAATCTGTGTCAGACCCGGGACCCTGCTTTTACAGCCTTTGTGTATACACTGTTTGAGGGGTTACCACTGTTTTCCGTATTATCTGACTTTTCACTTATCCGACAATGGGTCGGTCCTGTTTACGCCAGATAATCAAGGCTTTGACTCTCCTGTTGTAGTTTGAAGTGGAACTCTAACCTAAATCAAGGTAGGGTATACACAAAAAGTAGCACATATGAGTTATCTTGTTGGGCAGACTGGATGGACCGTGCAGGTCTTTTTCTGCCGTCATCTACTAGTAGCACATATGAGTTATCTTGTTGGGCAGACTGGATGGACCGTGCAGGTCTTTTTCTGCCGTCATCTACTATGTTACTATGTAATTGCACTTGTTGGACAGTTTTTCCTTCCCTTGCGTTTTCTGTGATTGACGCCTAACTCTGTCATCCTATGTTTCCACCTTTCATTTACTGTAACTTTTCTTGAGCTACTGTACGCCACATTGTGCCTGCGCTTGTGGGAAAATGTGGGATAGAAATGCACTAAAATAAATAATCAAGGCTTTACTGTAGTAACATGAGAAAAGGCAAACCAGTAAAATAACTGAGATGACACAAAAGAGAAAGAAAATCAACAATGTACATTACGATAAAACATTTTTGAATAAGTTATTGAGAGCACATCGGAAACTGGAATATGAATTGATACATATAAGATTGTTCTGCCCTCACTGGGTATGAATGGCATATGCAGCTTAAATCAGAGTATAGATCACTATGAGAAGACTCAGAACTCTTGAACCAAAGTCTTCTCTAATGCAGTAATCAAACAAGGAAAAATAACTTACAGTTCTGATGTGTTGGACAAGAGTTTTTGCCTTGCAAACTGTTCTAAACCAGCTCTCTCTCTCCATGCAAGAGAGAAGCTGGGAATAATTTAACAACACGCTGCAAGTAATGTGGTTTATACTTTTACACTGTTAAAATCTTGATAGCATCACAGTAGCTGAAAGGGGGTCATACAGCAAAATAGAGCACAAGGCAGTTTCAGTTCACAGAGGAGAGATGCTGCAAGCTAACTCTTACACACTCAATGGGGAGAAAAGAAGGGAGGGGCAACTTGCCCAGCATGCACAGAGAACAAGGCAAGCCAATAGAAAGAGTCTCAAAAGACTCTGAGCTGGATATGTGCTTTGAAAGCTTATCACAGGGAACTACAGGATTACAGGGATTTGTAGTTCAAAGGCACCACCCTATTCCCTTCCTCCATGCAAATGGGAGGCAAATCAAAGATCTTTAGGTAGTGAGTTCCCAACATAGAACAGCTGGAAAGATCCTTAGAGTGTGCACATCTTTAGGTGTAGGAAAATATGAAATAAATAAGAACTCCATGCCCTGAGATTATTAGGAAAAGAAAATCAATGTACCAAGAATTCTGGAACAAGACCTTCAAAGATCTTATAAACTGTACAAGCTATTTCAAAAAGAGTTTGTGCTTGACCTGGCAGCCAGTACAGCTGAATCAGCAAGGGGGTGGTACTCGCCCTTATGAGATCTGAAAATCATTCTTGCCGCAGTGTTCTGTAATGTCTGTTATCAATTTAGCTGCAATATCAGAATATAGGCCATTGCAATAAGTGTGAAAGCATCAAAGCTTGAACTAATAAGAAAAAGTGTTTTTTCCAAAAATAAAACTCTAACAGTACAAAGTTGACATAGCCTTAAAAAACCCACCTTAACAACTCTGTTTATTGCATTATGGCTGAGATCAGGAAACTCACCTGGAGCTTGATACAAGAGACGGTAAGTGAATATAAAGAGAAGAAGGACGTTATGGACTCAAAATACTAAAGTAGTAATTATCATTCTTCCTATTTATAAGTATCAGTGTTAGATATGAAGGGGGGCCCCAAAGCCTCCCCTTAGGCTATGCTTCGGGTAGACATGGGGGCCGCACAGGGCTATTGCCCTGGTTGCTACTCTCTAACACCAACCCTGTTTGTGGTTATGTTTCATAGGGATAACACATGAAAATAAGTACATCATCATTTAACATTAGAAATAACATCATTTAAAGGCCAACTGACCCAGTTGTTCATGTCCACACTAAGGAGATGTCCCAGCTGCAGAAGGTTCACTATATAGAAGGCATCTCCACCATGCTAGGCAGATGAACCTACTTGTTGCACTATCAACGCATGTCAAGCTGATGCCCACTAACTCTGGATTACGTCCCTGCAGCACATAACTCAGCTGAAGGCTTAGCTTCCTGAAGACAGGGCTCAGGAGAGTAAAGTCTGGCACAGCCCCTGTGAACCTCTAAGCAAAGTGACAACCAAAGGCAGAGACTGAGGGAGCCTACGACAGTAAAAACTGAAGTACACAGTGGAAACAGCTTATGCACTCATTTTCCAGCACTTTTCAACTGATCCTTAGACAGATTATGAACATCTTCTCTTTGCCCCTCACCAAGCGTAAACCTGATCAGGGATTGTTTTTGCTTAAGATTTATTGATGTATTCTTGTATCCCACTATTATCCCAAAACAGGTTTCGGTTCAAATTGGCGTACTATTTATATTTTGGTGGAGTTACAATAGTGTTGTACAATGTGGAGAGGACGTCTATAGCTCATGTGGTTATTCATAGAGTTTTTGAAGAGGTAGATTTGAAAGGAAGGCGATGATTCTTTGTGATTAGCTGTAGAATGTTTTTTTTTTTTTAAGTAGGTTTTCATTTCTTTTCTGAAATGGAGGAGATTTGTGATGCTTCTTATGGTTTTTGTTATCGAGTTCCACCATTTGGAACCGTGATAGCTAAATCCTGCTGTGTAGATAGTTTTGTAGATGGTGTTTTTGCGATTGGGTAGACGTAGGAGTAGGTGGTTTCTGTTTTCTGGCCTTGCAGAAACTACCTACTCCTCCTACATCTACCCAGTTGCAAAAACACCATCTTCAAAACTATCTACACAGTACATATTGGATCAAACCTTAACCACTTTAAATATAAGTTCAAAAGTGCTAAACATATCCTTCCCATGACAGTTTGGTAGGTCCCCTCGTCCATGTAGGTGGCACATATATGAGGAGGCTAAATGTACAAGCTAGGTACTACAGTGCTTCAGGATTTTGTGACTCCTGAAGCAGGTGATGTTTGCCAAAGGACAGTGCTGCATTATAGTCCTCCTGGTGATAAGGTTTTACAGTACCCTTTGTGGGCCTATTTTTTTTTCCAATAAAGTTTGATTTTTCTGTTGACCTTCTAGTGCCTTTCATTTGCTTTTGTTGGAAGGTCTGTCTTTGCCACCCCTACTTTTGCTTTTTACTACTACTACTTAACACTTCTATAGCGCTACAAGGCATACGCAGCGCTGTACACCATACACGTAAAAGACAGTCCCTGCTTAAAGAGCTCACAATCTAAAAATGGAATGTTGCTAGTGGAATAGCAAAAAACAAAAAGGAGGTAAAAACCCTCACGAAACCGTGAGATAGAAAGAAAAAAGTGAGGAAAATGGATGTGGATACCAAAAATTGTGTTTATTCGCATAAAAAATCAAAATTAAAAAAATAACAATGGTTATATGAAGTATAAAACGGACCCGACACGGCCGTGTTTCGGCCCTAAGGCCTGCCTCAGGGGTCTTTGCAACCTCAGAAAATGTATATCAAGGTATGTACTCCAAGGCAAATATCTGAGCGAAAAATCTCTAAGATCTGTGTACTCCTCTCCTAGAAAAACATATATATAAAATGTGCTGAAAAGCACAAAAAGCGTATGAAGCTTCTCTCCAAAGAGATGTCTACAATTCTGAAATATATATGTTTTTCTAGAAGAGAGGAGTACACAGATCTTAGAGATTTTCCGCTCAGATATTTGCCTTGGAGTACATACCTTGATATACATTTTCTGAGGTTGCCAAGACCCCTGAGGCAGGCCTTAGGGCCGAAACACGGCCGTGTCAGGTCCGTTTTATACTTCATATAACCATTGTTATTTTTTTAATTTTGATTTTTTATGCGAATAAACACAATTTTTGGTATCCACATCCATTTTCCTCACTTTTTTCTTTCTAGCTAGTGGAATAGCAACATTCCATGTAAAATCTCAAATAGTAGCAACAGAATCTCCAATAGTAGCAACATTCCATGTAGAATCTCAAGTAATAGCAACATTCCAGAATCTCAAATAGTAACAACATTCCATGTTCCACTGCACTAACCACTAAGCTACTCCTCCACTAGCAACATTCCATCTAGAAGCCTGCCCTTGCAGATCAGCAATGCGGCCGCGCAGGCTTCTGTTTCTGTGAGTCTGACGTCCTGCACGTACAGAAACAGAAGCCTGCATGGCCGCTTTGTTGATCTGCAAGGGCAGGCTTCTACATGGAATGTTGCTAGTGGAATAGCAACATTCCATGTAGAATCTCAAATAGTAGCAACAGAATCTCAATAGTAGCAACATTCCATGTTCCACTGCACTAACCACTAGGCTACTCCTCCACTAGCAACATTCCATCTAGAAGCCTGCCCTTGCAGATCAGCAATGCGGCCGTGCAGGCTTCTGTTTCTGTGAGTCTGACATCCTGCACATACGTGCAGGATGTCAGACTCACAGAAACAGAAGCCTGCGCAGCCACAAGGCCAGGCTTCTACATGGAATGTTGCTAGTGGAGGAGTAACCTAGTGGTCAGTGCAGTGGACTTTGATCCTGGGGAACTGAGTTCAATTCCTATTGCAGCTCCTTGTGACTCTGGGCAAGTCACTTAACCCTCCATTGCCCCTGGTACAAAATAAGTACCTGAATATATGTAAACCACTTTGAATGGAGTTGCAAAAACCTCAGAAAGGCAGTATATCAAGTCCCATTTCCCTTTCCCCCTTTCCCTTATGACATCACAATATCAGAAGTGAGCCAAGTATCGGGCAATCAAGCCATTGTGACATCACTGATGAGGTTGGCTCTTATTGGTGGAATGAGTGGAGGAGTAGCCTAGTGGTTAGTGCAGTGGACTTTGATCCTGGGGAACTGTATTGGGCAATCAAGCCATTGTGACATCACTGATGAGGTTGGCTCTTATTGGTGGAATGAGTGGAGGAGTAGCCTAGTGGTTAGTGCAGTGGACTTTGATCCTGGGGAACTGGGTTCGATTCCCACTGCAGATCGTTGTGACTCTGGGCAAGTCACTTAACCCTCCATTGCCCCTGGTACAAAATAAGTACCTGAATATATGTAAACCGCTTTGAATGTAGTTGCAAAAACCTCAGAAAGGCAGTATATCAAGTCCCATCTCCCTTTCCCTATTTGAGATTCTAGATGGAATGTTGCTACTATTGAGATTCTGGTGCTACTATTTCAGATTCTACATGTTCTGTTGCTACTATTTGAGATTCTACATTGAATGTTGCTATTCCACTATCAACATTCCATGACTGCCCCTATCGGACCGACCGTTCACTTGTCTATTAGATTGTAAGCTCCTTGAGCAGGGACTGTCTCTCTTTGTTAAATTGTACAGCGCTGCGTAACCCTAGTAGCGCTCTAGCAATGTTAAGTAGTAGATCAGCAACGCGGCCGTGCAGGCTTCTGTTTCTGTGAGTCTGACGTTCTGCACGTACGTGCAGGATGTCAGACTCACAGAAACAGAAGCCTGCACGGCCACATTGCTGATCTGCAAGGGCAGGCTTCTACATTACTACTACTACTTATCACTTCTATAGCGCTACAAGGCATACGCAGCACTGTACACCATACACGTAAAAGACAGTCCCTGCTCAAAGAGCTCACAATACATATTGCACCACACGTAGGGGTTTCTTCTCCTTGTGTTTTTCCTTTTTAAACGTACTGGTGCCAGCATTTAGATGTTTAACTAACGTTAGGCCTGCTATTCAGTAAGATCAACTTCATATGAATAACCTATGCATTTAGCAGCTGAATGTTGCTATGAAATATTTAAAATGCCAGTGCCAACTTCACCCTACCCTGATGTTGGCCCCGTTTTATACTCACAAAATCTGTGTAGTGAATTAAACAGCCTGATTTTATATGTATAAGCACTAACAGAGTTGTGCGTTTGCCACCTATTGGTAAATGCATAGCTTGCTTTGAATACCGAACTTATTGCGTAAAGTTACCTAGCAGGCTTACTGTAATTTAACCAACTGGTTAAAAAAAATAAATGATTACTATACATACCAAGGCTCTTGCATTGCACAGTTTGTTATTAAATCTGGATGCGTCTTTGTTCTACACAAAGTTCACAAGGAGTCTACTACAACTGATCCCAGCCAGCTTACAAAGATCAGTGGGCGTTTTTCTCTTCATTTGGTTGGATATTCCCACTGGATTCAAACTCTTCAAGCCCTGCTTGGACTCCAGTTGTTCTTCACAGATCTAACTAGTTTGCTTTCACTTTAATTAGCCCGACCCAATGGATTCTAGGCTTCACCTGTGCCAAATCTTCTAGCATCTCACGCGCACAGTTCATGCCAGATGCTTTGGTTTCGCTGAGTGAGTTTTTAGACAAGGCCATCTGGATTTCCATTACTATACTGATGACATCCAGCTGTATTACACAGCTCACAGCTAATGCCAGGAGGGACTTCTCAGTCTTATCAAGCACTGAGGTGAGTGGCACTCATGGAGAAGCAGCAGGTTTTTGATGGAGACACCACGTGTATGTAGCCTTTGCCAACACCGACTGCATCTGCTATGAGAGTCCCCCACCCCCACCCCATTGTCAGACACAGACGCTACCAACATAGCACACAAACTGTTCAGATAAAACATACCTGGACTACGTCTATGTAAAACTGATATAGCTATTTAACACCTCCCCCTCCCAAAAAAAAGTTTCAACTTCCCAATGCATTAAACTCAATATAGACATCTTGTATTACTACCAATAGCTTAATCATTTCATGGTTAACTTTTTTTTTTTTTTTTTAATGCAAGCAATGAAATCTGATCCAAGTCCTAAGGCCACTTGGATGAGAGAGACCAGCACCAAAACAGATAGAAAATGTAGGCAGATAAATCCAGTGTCCCTACCCATTCCAACTGCTAAACTCTACTATCCTTTACTCTCCCACCATGCTCGTCTTAGGCTTTCTGGAAGTCAGATACTGCCCTCCCCTCCTCTCCACCTCAGAAAGGCTCCCATGTATCCACCACTCTAGGGATCTGGTTGTCTTAACTGGTGCCTGCTTTTTGGCATCCTGATGCAGCACAGGGAGCGCTGATACACATCATGCACCAGTACTCACCTGTGTGCATCTTCCGTCTCCAGCGGTGGTACGAATCTTTCTCCATTAACCTTCCCTGCTTGTATTTTAACCCCAACCCTTCCTGGTGAGGCTTATTCAGCCTCCTGTACCTGAGTGGGCCTGGAAACAGGAGCAAGGCTGCTTTTGTTAGTCTCATTTGCCGTGCAGCTAAAAAGAGCCTTTAACCTTTTACTCAATTCCAACCTTAAGCCCCTCCCCCACTGAGCCCCACTAAGAGATACACAGCACCAGCACTCATGGTTTATGATATGAATGCAATATAAACAAATACTTGATCCTGATCTGCCTATCATTTTCAGTACACAGACCACAGAAGTCTGTCTGGGACCGGCCTTACTTCCCAACTACTGAAGGTGCAGATCACGCACCTCTCCATCCTGCCCATCATCACACATTAACAGCCATGAGGGAATTTAAGGTTTGTTTTGATTCCATCCTCTTTAGATTGTAAGCTCTTTGAGCAGGGACTGTCCTTTTATGTTAAATTGTACAGCGCTGCGTAACCCTAGTAGCGCTTTAGAAATGTTAAGTAGTAGTAGTAGTATTACATATAGCAGTGATTTAACCAGAGCTGAGATTGTGATGTCATAATGCCTCATTCCACCAATGCCTGAGCCAACCTCATCAGTGATGTCACAATGGCTCGACTGTCCTATACTTGGCCCACTTCCCCCCTTAGTTTCAGTCTCTAGTATCCAGAGCTGAGATTGTGATGTCATAATGCCTCATTCCACCAATGCCTAAGAGCCAACCTCATCAGTGATGTCACAATGGCTTGATTGTCCTATATTTGTCTCACTCTTATCTATTAGATTGTAAGCTCTTTGAGCAGGGACTGTCCTTTTATGTTAAATTGTACAGCGCTGCGTAACCCTAGTAGCGCTTTAGAAATGTTAAGTAGTAGTAGTATACAGGGATCCTGTATATTTACCCCATGTGCTCTTAATTCTATCACTGTTTTTGTCCCCACCACATCTACTGGGAGGGTGTTCCAGGCATTCACCACCCTATCTGTGAAAAAGTATTTCCTCATGTTACTCTTAAATCTGCCACCCTACAACCTCAACTCATGCCCTCTAGTTCAACTACTTTCCCTTCTCTGAAAAAGATTTGCATATCACTACCTTTCAAATTTTTAAAAATCTGTATTTATTTATTGCATTTGTATCCCACATTTTCCCACCTTATTTTATTTATTTATTGCATTTGTATCCCGAACAGAGCAGATCGTTTAACAAACACAAATGGATTTATTAATTGAAAAACAAATTGCACAATATGTATACACACAAACAGCCCTCCTTTTCTGTAGTTTTGACTGGGGAACGTTCCTTATTTCAAGGCTTCTCAAACCTGTCTTGGTGACCCCCATAGCCAGTCAGATTTAAGGTATCCTGAAGAAATATTCCAGCAAGAGTACTACCGTGTTTCCCCGAAAATTAGACAGTGTCTTATATTAATTTTTGCTCCCCAAGACCCGCTAGGTCTTATTTTCAGGGGAGGCCTTATTTTTCGGGAAACATCGGGTCGCCCCCCCCCCCCCTCGATCGCCGGCTCCCCCCGCCCTCAGTCACTCCCGGAACTAACCTCTTAAACGCTTCCTTTCACCATTCATCTTCGCACTCGCAGCAAGCAGCAGGGCAGGCCACTCCTTCCTTCCGTGTCCCGCCCTCGGACACGGAAGGAAGGAGTGGCCTTGCCCTGCTGCGAGTGCAAAGATGAATGGTGAAAGGTAGCATTTAAGAGGTTAGTTCCGGGAGCGACTGAGGGCGGGGGGAGCCGGCGATCGAGGGGGGGGGGGGAGCTGGCGACCCGATGTTTCCCCGAAAAATAAGGCCTCCCCTGCTAGGTCTTATTTTCGGGGGAGGCCTTATATTTTCAAATTGCAGCAAGACCTCTACTAGGTCTTATTTTCGGAGGATGTCCTATTTTCGGGGAAACACGGTACATACAAAGGAGTCAGAGTATGTAAATCATGTATATTGTGGTCAGACTGAAAATCAACTGGCTAAAGGGACTTCTATGACCAGACAGAGAACTCTTACTATATATTTCAGTACAAGGCGCAATGTCATTTTCAGTTGCAGGATGCAGTGAAAACATGCAATCAATAAAAATATATCAGTGGCTCAAGCATACTATACAGGAAGCTAAGGGCTATCTCTAGGGTTCCATTTGTAGGAAAACAAGGCCTGATACAGCGGGAGCTGTATTAAGGGCACCATATGCTTTGTGGATTGATGGTATTGGTGGGCAATTTCTGAGGTTTCCCTGTGCACACACAAACTACGAACACTGCAGACACAAAGCACCAAGATGTGCCTGCATACCTTCCAGTGAGAGGAATCATGCAAATTTAATTGAAAATTCTGAATCAGAACACGACTCAAACACATCAACTGAACATGAATGAGTGAACTGCACTGTTCTGCAAAATAATGCAGAATTATTAAGTTTATTCCACAGAGAACAGAATAATTCAGTCAAAAAGAGAGCATTGTTATCCTAAAAGCACACAATAACTCAAGAGTTCATAAACATTCCTGCAAAACCCAGCAGATCCCAAAAGGCAGATCTAGCTCATGGTTAGTCAAGCTATTGAATAAGACACTTTGCCCCATCTTTGAGCTCTGCTCAACAGTCCTTGGAAAATCATCCCATAGTCCAAGGCGCCAAACATTCTCTATGACACCATCTACACTGTCATGCATTCATTTCCAGCAAGCTTCCCTGCTTCAGCTTTTATCCTTGTGAGAAATATGTAAATACATTGCTTTTTCACTTAACAAAATTGTAAAAGTAAAATACATAGCTTATGCCCCTTTACAAAGGCAAATCTTTGGGGATAAATGGTGTAACTATATTTGTGTGAGTGTGTGTGTGCTAATATTGCAGGCCCTTCCTAAAATGGGCCACCACATTAATACATAGATTAATGTAACATTTTTAAATATTTTAGGTTGCTTAAAGTACTAACAAAAAATATTGACAACAGGGTGTTGCTAGCTAACAACCAATGAGAAAAGCAAGATAAGCTATAGTCAAGTAAAGCGGGGGGGGGGGGGGGGGGGGGGGGGGGGGGGAGGATGAAGCCTACCACGTCAGAAACTACTGATGCAGAAATTTGTGAGAGTCTTCAGGACACTGAGGTCTGAAGGCTGAGATAAGAGAATGTAAGCCAAGCATAAGAAATGCCTATGGGTGGACACATGTAAGGTAACACCCGAAATAGAAACTCCGTAGCTATGGAAAATTTACAGTTTTTAGAAGAAAAGAAAAAGGGAACAGAATAAGGGGTGGGGGTTGACATACAATGTTTAGAAGTAATGTAATAGGTTATAGATATGAAATGAATATCCAACGAAGAATTTAGGGGCAGAAACCTATGTTACAAGAAAAAAAGAATATAAGCTGTACGAATTAAGGTATGTGTGTGCCTGCTTGCTATAACAGACACCCATTCTTACAAGACTGTATTCTGAAATAATAAATTTATTAAGACTTGCTTCACAAATTTGTTTTTGAAGTTCTTGGTTTAGGTTCTTAGGTTATCTAGAACCTATTTCTTACACCCTCAACAAGGAAAACTGATATCACCACCATCTGCACATCTTATCTGCTTCATCCTCTTTTAAAGCCAAAAAAAATCACTGCCTGATCCTGCTTGTTAGAGGGTGGGGGAAGACCTAACAGTATTATTTGTGCCAGCATGGATGAACAGCATCATATAACAGTAAGCAGGCTTGAAAATCCTTGGCAAAAATCTCAGATCTTGGCACCAGCCAGACCCAACAACTCGAGGGATATCGTGTCTGGTTGACAGAAAAACAACTCTGACCCTCAGAAGGAAGCCACCAACTCCCAACAACCTTTCACTTCCTGGTGGTTGCTGGTCCTGAACGCCAATTTATTCCTCTTGTGATGTGTTCAGCTCATCCACTTCCAGGGCTGCAACTAGTTCTTTAATCTTCAGAAAGAAGCTGAGGGGGGGTGGGCATTTCGTAGGCTATGATGATCTGTGCCCAGCTGTCATCCTTTACTGAAGTTTCATCTTCCCCCCTGCTGGAAACATTAGATGCCTCAAAAAGCATTGCCTCAAAAGAGCTCTCACTGTCACACCTCCTCTTAATTCCTATACTTGTTCCCTGAGGGAGACAACTTGAAGTCACCTTGCAGGCTATGCATTTGGACAGAGTAAGAAGTTGTAACATTTACAGTCCAGTATAACTATATCCCAGTCAGGGTTTTTCATCTACCTCACAGTTACAGACATATTCACACAATGTACCGAATCGTAATCCCTGGGCAAGAACATCCTGAAAAACTGACATTTCCCAACCAGTTTTTACTGATCTGTCAAATATCTCTGAATTTATGGACTGGAAACACTAACTCAATTCCAAGCCGAAGTGATTGTTCATCATTGTCTATTACCAGCATATGTAAAGTGCACTGTTCTAATTCTCTGTGCATAAGCAGTCCCAGTGGCTCCATGCAACAGCTAAGAGAGTGACAGAACATGGCAGTCCCAGGTCTTCTCATTCACCTTTCCATGCTGTATTTATTTGGATTTATTTACTGCCTTTTTGAAGGAATTCACTCAAGGAAGTACAGTAAGAATAGATCAAACATGAGCAATAGGCAATTACAACAGTAAAAATATTCAAATAACAATACAAAGTATGGCATGGTGTACTACTTGCAATGACAACACAATATGTACTAGAACATTATAATTGGTAGTGAAGGGTAAGGCAAAGTTGTAACATACAGATGAGTAAGAAAGTAGGAAGAATTTGAAAGTAAGGTGACTGATTTGAAGAAAGTTGCACATGAGGTCAGAGAGATGGTTAAATATTATCTCAGTTAGGCTAGGAGTGGATAAACATGTCCCGCTACACAATCCTTGTGTGTGTGAGTGAGACTAACAAGTTAGTTACTTCTTCCATTGAAGGCTTGGTTGAAGAGCCAAGCTTTCACCTGCTTCCTGAAGTACAGATAATCTTGTGTTAAGCGCAGCCTTTCAGGCAATGCATTCCAGAGTGTGGGGGCTACTCCAGAGAAGGCTCGCTTGCGGGTATCACATCGTGTAATGTCTTTTGGAGAGGTCCTTGGGAGGACCTTAGTGTCCTTGGCGGTGTGTGGAGGATCATCCTATTCTTCAGATACTCAGGGCCAATTCCTTTAAGAGCCTTGAAGATCTGACAGAGTTTTAAATTTAGCCCTGTATTGTACTGGTAGCCAATGAAGTTTTTGCAAAATGGTGTGATGTGGTCACATTGCTTGCAACCTTCTATGAGTCTTGCTGCTGCATTCTGAATCAACTGGAGCTGGTGCAGGCCCTTTGTAGTCAGACCATCGTATAGTGCTCACTGCAGTTCCCCACTACAGTGTAGCAAACGTTTTCACACATCTTGCTGCTAACTCATTCTAAGTTTTTGTGCATACTTTCAGATCACCATCTATACATTAACGCCTCCTCGGAATCGTGCAACATTAATGGAAACCAAATTAAAACTTAATTTTCCCCAAATTCTTCTCCATGCCCCTTGCAATAAGGATTAATTGGAAGCTGGGCATCCACTGGTAGGTCAAGCAAGAATTTACAGGAATAAAGGATTTGACATCATTAAGAAGTTTTCCATGTTTTAATCACTTTTCCCTGAAGGGCATCTGGAAAGAAGCTTGCTTGAGCGATGCTTAAGTACCACTGCTTTTCTCTCAGCACAGAAAGGGAAGAAAGCGCTATTTTGTGAGGCCCCTTTGCTGTCACTTGTGCGAGCGTGAAATTATTCCTGTTTTCATTTCTGTCTTGCTACTGAGGCATGTGTGCAAACTGTTTCATTGCTGTGTTTCTTCTAGTACAGCATCACTCTAGATGTGCAAGTGATTTTCTCTATTACAAGGGTCTCCTTCCATTTATTCACGTAGGAGACTCATTTCCCATCCGTCAACAAAGTTCAGAGTCTGAAAACTCTTCAGCCTATACCTAGATTGACTTTGGGTGCAAAGCTAACTATTTCAAGTTTTAACATTCAGATGCAACCTCAGCAGCTTAAACAACTGGAACGAAAATTAGCTGATATTCCAGTTGTTTGCCTTTTTGAGGTTGCAGTTAGAGGCTGGTCTGGTGCATGAGATTAACTGTTACAGGTAACACAATTGTACGAAACAGTTAATCTCTGTTTCAGTACTACAATAATTTGTACAGCTGTGATTGTTGCCTCCATCTGGGCAATGGATTCATCTAGAACCATGCCTTGCAGTGAAACCAAAATTTTTGTGTGTGCTTTGTTTACCTGATTTTCTAACCAAAGATGTTGTGGAGAGGTGGAGTAGCCTAATGGTTAGTGCAGTGGGCTTTAAACCTGGGTTCAACTCCCACTGCAGCTTCTTGTGACCTTGGATAGGTCCACTTAAACCTCCGTTGCCCCAGGTACAAAAAAAAAAGAAAAAAACAACTTATGTCAGCCCTGTGTATTATGTATATAGCGCTGCGTACGTCTAGTGGTGCTATAGAAATGATTAGTAGTAGTAGGAATCTCTACTTAAAAAAAAAAAAAAGATTTCAAAAGGAGACCAACCTAAGGGACTAACCTAGTTCCTTAGGTCAGTCCCATAAAAAGGCATCTGACAAGCCTTGAACAGTTATCGTCTCTTCATCAAGTCAGTGAACAAAATGCAGGTGCAAAGGGATTTAAAATCACAGACTCAACTAGGTTTTAGGTTTTCTGCATATTGTTAGTACAGCACAGTAAAAAGGGACAGGAGGATAGACATATGAGACAGTAACACTTCACAGTTCAGAAGCCCTCTATCTGATAATCGGTGAGAAAGTCAAGAGAGAACACAGTTCCTGCTTGCAGTGATCTAATCACAGGACAGAGAGAAACATGGTAGTTTGATAAAACAGGGTGGAGAAGACAGCTGAAATGGAAGCACATATCTGGAAGACATCCTAGAGGCTCTGACCTTTTGTTGAGCTTGGATAAAAATGGAGGCCAGACAGGAGCACCAGTGATGTGCTCCTCAGACGAACTGAACCCAATCCCGGAGACTGAGCCGCAGCTGGATCATCAGAGCATATCTGACGGCGAATGGAGGAGTGACTCAACCACTGCTGGTCCAACAGATAGGAGCTCACGTGGAGAGGCCAGTCCCGGAGATTGATTGCATCTGGGTCCTCAGTGCTGGCTTGGTCATGAACAGAGGAGCGAAGCAGCCAAGGGACACAGACGCAGATGAGGGTGAGCCACCATCGCCAGATGGGAAATCATGTGGCATGCCCTCAGGCGAACCGGACCCAAGCAGTGGAATTGAGTCCTGCCGCTGGACGGAGCAGACAAGAGCTCAAGTAACATGCTTCACGGTGCATCAGGCCTAGTTTATCATTTTGTTGTCAGAGTGCACAGGCGCATGATTTCCGTAACTAATTTGAGCATGCGAGTTCTCTCTTTCTTCTCTACACCCGCTCCGGGACACATTCAGAGCCACGTCCCCATCCCCACGTAGCAGTAACAGTACTCACTAGGCCGCCTGCTGCTGCCCACGATCATTACAGGATACTTGTTGTGTCTTCAACACGAGGGTGGCAAGATTAACCGCTGCAGTATACTACCCAAAACCGGGGTAATGTTTCACTGCTGCAGGCACCCTAATGCATAGTAACTAAGTTTCTAGAAAACTGAAGTTTCACTGTTGTATCAACATTACAACTTAAACTTTCAACACTGAATGCTTTCTCCAGGTTAATGATTCGTTGTTGCAGGAGCCAAAAGGAATAGTAGCTACCCTTCTCAGAATATTTGAAGTTTTACAGCTGCACTGTACTAGCCTTGGTTGTTACTCCAAGGCAGTCTAACTCATTACTGCAGGTAATGATCTATGTTGTAGCTACTTCTCCTCAAACCATCCGTTCTCCACTGATATAATCTCCACCAATACTGACTCGCATGTTATTTCTGAATAATTTCCCATTGATGTAGATGGAATATTCTGAAATTAGATAGCCCTTTTTCTAACTCATTAGACCATTGAACTGTACATCTTTTGAATGTATTCCAGGGATCTCTCTTTATTTTGATTTTCTTTCTGCAATCGTTATATCATGTGCCAGCAACTTCATTTCATAATTACTGTGAACTTTGACTAACTTTCTGCTGATCCATAATCCACATCACTTACTTAAGATCTCAGAGGGTTGCAGCTTTCCCTGCAATACTATCCACAGCAGGAAGGATATCATATACTCTAAAGCCCACAGTTTTCCTCCACACACTTGATCCTGAAGCACCATAACTCTCTCTCGAACTGATCGTACAATTGTGTTACCTGTAACAATTAATCTCATGCACCAGACCAACTTCTTAACTGCAACCTCAAAAAGGCAAACATAAGGACATGATTTTATACTGTATATTATAATAAACTAATAATAAAATTAAAAATTCGAGAGTCCAAAAACCCCCAAAAAGCAAAACACACAGCTGTCACCCAACAGTGTCTCAGAATATTTTTATCAATAGAAATCAAACAAAATAAAACATGGAAAAGAAAATAAGATGATACCTTTTTTATTGGACATAACTTAATACATTTCTTGATTAGCTTTCGAAGGTTGCCCTTCTTCCTCAGATGGGAAATAAGCAAATGTGCTAGCTGACAGTGTATATAAGTGAAAACATTCAAGCATTACTATGACAGTAAAATAGCTACTATTGGAGATTCTACATGGAATGTTGCTACTATTGGAGATTCTACATGGAATGTTGCTATTCCACTAGCAACATTCCATGTAGAAGGCTGCGCAGGCTTCTGTTTCTGTGAGTCTGACGTCCTGCACGTACATGCAGGATGTCAGACTCACAGAAGCAGACGCCTGCGCGGCCACGTTGGTGATCTACAAGGGCCGACTTCTACATAGAATGTTGCTAGTGGAATAGCAACATTCCATGTAGAATCTATAGAAATCAAACAAAATAAAACATGGAACAGAAAATAAGATGATACCTTTTTTATTGGACATAACTTAATACATTTCTTGATTAGCTTTCGAAGGTTGCCCTTCTTCCTCAGATCGGAAATAAGCCTGCACTGCTGCTACTTATGCTGTATTGCAAATCTGAAGGTCAAATGAAAGTACAAATGGAGGGAAGTCCCTTCAACTCCATGGCTTATTTCCGATCTGAGGAAGAAGGGCAACCTTCGAAAGCTAATCAAGAAATGTATTAAGTTATGTCCAATAAAAAAGGTATCATCTTATTTTCTTTTCCATGTTTTATTTTGTTTGATTTCTATTGATAACCTTAAGAGTGGACTAACACGGCTACCACACTCCTCTACTCAGAATATTTTGAAATGGCTAATATAAGGGCATGGCTACTCCACTACATGATCATAATGTGGATAACTGGACTACAAGGAACCTCACAAAACGAGAGAAACAAAATCCATTTACTCATCTCCTAACAACAACGCACACAATACCAAACTGGAAGGACCAAATCCCCATCACCAAAAAATACACCAGAGACCAAATTGTTAATAGCAAAAAGATAAAATCAAATAATTGCCAACAGGACCAAAAATACAAGAAAGATAGAACGCGCAGAAAATTACAAACAAACACACCAACATTAAATATATTAAATATGTTCCTATTCCAATATCTACATAAATGCAAGGTCCACAGTCTATAAATCAGTGATAATCAGAGACTGGATTGAAACTGAACTAGGGCTATTGGTTATAACAGGTGGTTATGGGTGAAGGGCAAGATGGCGTCGTGAAGAGAACGTGGTTACGCAGTTCTTTCTCTCCTACCGTCATTTATTGTTGGAAGCGTTTTCCATGCTTCAATGCCTAAGAGGAGGGGTAAGCAGCGTGTGGGCCCCGCAACACCTGCAGTACCGATGGTGGGACCGATGGGCCGCTTTGCCGCTCTTGGGCGTTCTTCGGGGCAGGAATACTCGCTGCTGGAGGGAGCGGTGGAAGGTGATCCGCTCCTCCAGCTTGAGGCTGATATCTCGCTGAATTGGCACGAATTTAAGGAGGTTAACTTGAAGATAGGCAGGTTTATTACCTCTTTTAGTAAGAGCTATTGTGCTTTGGACCCCTGTCCTGCTTCAGTGCTGAAACATCTTCCAACTGAGGGATTTTGGTTAATCTCATGTTACGGCTGGGTTATCATCATATTAAAGGGAACTTTTAGGGTTACCATATGGCTCCAGAAAAAGGAGGACGGATTGAAAGCAATGGAAGTAAAACCCGGCTGGCTCAATCCGTCCTCCTTTTTCTGGAGCCATATGGTAACCCAACTCTTAGCACCATATAAATAGACTTGTAATTCCATCTCCATCTAAAGGTAGATGGGAATCAATGCGAACATCGGCATTTTTTTTCTTAGCTCCCTCACTCTGAAATTGTCTTCCTAAAGAACTTAGGCTTGAAGATTCTTATACTCATTTTTGTAAAGCTTTAAAAACACATTTCTTTCGAGAGTCATTTGAAAAACACGCTTAAAATAGAAATAAAGGGAAAAAAACTTTTAGTTTTTTGACTTTTATCAATGTTTTTATAATTATAGCTTGTGAAATCTGTATGTCTGTTGACTTTTTGCAGTGCTATCATAAATGGATTTCAGAGTATGTCTACTTATTGTTTTAATGTTATTTTAATGTTATTGTATATTGTAAACCGTTCTGATTTACCTTTGTAATAAGTGGCGGTCTAATAAATAAATAAATAAATGATAATCTTTAAATATCTTATTTATTTTGTATACTATATTAATTAAATCAGTGTGTAGTGCTCAGACATTTCAACCTTCCCTGTAGAGGAGAGGCAAGATTCCACTGTTATCACACAGAATTTTTAGCTAAAGAATTGCAGTCAATATCAAAAGCAATTTTGCTTATCAGCTTCAACAAGAGGTCAGTATAACCACCGTAGATGTTTCATCATCTTCTGCAATCCTTGAGATTAGGACTCTTTAGCTTAAAAAAAGAGACGGCTGAGGGGAGATAGGATTGAGGTCTACAAAATCTTGAGCGGTGTAGAATGAGAAGTGAATCAATTTTTTAACCTCTTTGAAAAACTACAAAAAGACTAAGGGATGCTGAATGGAATTACATGGAAATACTTTTAAACCACATAGGAGGAAATATTTATTTCACTCAACGAACAGTTAAGCTCTGGAACTCATTGCTGGTGCATGTGGTAACAGCAGTTTGAATATCTGGGTTTAACAATGGTTAGGACACATTCCTGGAAGAATCTATTTCCAAATATTTTATTAATTTCCAAGAATACAAATAACAGGAAAACAATGATGGAAAAACATAGGAAGCAAGAAACACAACAGGTGGGAAAGGAAAAAAGAGAAAAAAGGAGGGGAAAGCATCCAGGTGTTTAACAAATAAGTCCTTTGTACTGGTTTAAGGTGTGGCCTGAATAGTTTGGAGGTAGTTGTCCAAAATAGACCACATTTTTTTCTTAGATATTATCATCCGACTTTTTGCAGCCATGGCGAGCTCAAACTTCTGATGCTGCAGGACTGTATTCCACCAGAAATGAATATTCAGCAACTGTGCGTTTTTCCAGTTTTACAAAATATGCCGTTGAGCAATAGTGAGGAGAATGTCCAATAGTTTCGATTGCGGGGAGGTCAAATCAAAAGTTGCATGAACGGACTTAAAAATTACAATTGAATAAGTCAGGTCATCAGTTATGGGCAAACTTTTTTGTATAATATTCCAAACAGCCTTCCAGAATTGAAAGATCGGAGGACACTCATAACATATGAGAGAAAGTACCCACTTGCAACGAACAGTGCCAACATTTGTCTGATGAGCTCAGGCCAGCAGTAGCAAGTTTTCGAGGAGTCCAATTGGTTTTATGATATAAAAAAAACATAGACTGTAAAACCGCTGCAGAGGAAAGAGGAAAGAGGTTTCATAACTTTAGACCAGAAACAGAACCACATATTTTCATCTACCACAGACTCTGTATCAAGCTGCCAATTATGTTGAAGGGCAGTATTGAAGTTGTGTGTTGCGTTACTAAAAATTTTATAAATAGATGAAGCTGTGTGCCCAGCTAATACTAGTGTCTGGGCGTTGGCAAATAAAGAAGGCAGCTATTGAGATAGATATGGGAAAGCCACTGCTTGCCCTGGGATTGGTAGCATGGAATGTTGCTACTCTTTGGGGTTCTACATGGAATCTTGTTACTCTTTAGGATTCCAGTATCTTGTTGTTCTTCGGGGTTCTACATGGAATGTTGTTACTCTTTAGGATTCCAGAATCTTGCTATTCTTTGGGGTTCTGCCAGGTACTTGTGACCTGGATTGGCTACTGTTGAAAACAGGATCCTGGGCTAGATGGGCCATTGGTCTGACCTAGTATGGCTATTCTTATGTTCTTATGAAAGGTCTAGCAAAAGAAATAGCACAGTTTTATCCTGATCTGAGTTGGCCTGAATAAAATTAAGTATGCTAATGAGGGCGATTTCAGTGTTATGCTGACTATGGAACAGTGATTTGGATACAAGTATGTTCCAGGCAGATAGATTTACTTATCACTAGTCAAAACATCAGCCCTAGACTTCATCCATTTCCATAGAAGGGCAAGAAGGAAAGTATTAGCTCAATTCCCTTTATTCATTCAATGCCCAAATGATGGGAAAGGTTAGAACATGTGATTTCTAAGGTTTTGTTCATAAATGAGACGTCTCCGAAATGGTTCTATTGGCAGAAAACTGTTATAATACAGAACTTAAAGTGATCACAGTCTATGGAAGAAATGGGTTCACTCACTCATTCTCAAGATGTGGTTCTTCCAGACAGTTCAAAACCTAAGAAGGTGTTGGATTTCCCTGCTCACTACAGAATAATTCTTACAGCAGGTCTTCTTTGGAGACCTTACAAAGGAGTAACACTGTTAAACATATGCTAATGTTACTTTTAACGGTGATAAGAAAAAAGTAATTTAAATACCTATTCACCCTGCCATATGTACCCTAGCTTCTAATAGGTTTTCACTTTGTTATAAATCAACTCTATTCTTAACTGGCTCTGCTATTATCCTATTTGCCATCTCCTTCTCTCTTTCATAGCTCTCTTTCGCAGTGCTCAGACAAAGCTGCAAGGTACTGGGAGCTCTGTTACTGGAACATTTTCCTTTTAGTCATAAGGATGAATGCAGCGAATGAACAGAGAACAAATTCAGCTGTTGTGAAAGCTCAAAACAACTGAATGTTGTCACTTCTTATTCCCTTTTCTTGCTTCCTTGCACTCTAAACAAGTACATGTACTGAATGATATTTAATAACCAAGGAACTCCTGAAAGAGGTCTTCTTCAGCATGTCCCTATGCTGTCTGATATTTCACAACAGCCACTTAAAGAATCACAGTCTTAGTTGAGTTGCATCCTGAATTATTAGACTGTAGGCATCTCCTTTAAGTACTTATGTCTCTCTTACATACATTTAAGGGAAGATTTCCATTCCCCCTATTCATTCCACATGCTTATGAAAGAGATGTGAATGGAGCTGAGGATGAGACCTTGACAAGTTTCAAACTTGCACTGATTTAACCTCCTTTGTGTTTAAACATTTAAAAGAAGAAAAGCATTTCAAAGCGGGGGCTAGAAGCACTCAAACTATGGAATTAAACTGGAAGGGAAAACCAGAATCAAAGCCTGAGTCTTCTCCTTTATAGAATGCCAATTGAAATCAGACAGAAGATAATAATCTATTACTATGCAAAAAAAGACGACAGTCTGGTTTATTCTATGACAGAGTTAAACTATTATGGCTGACGTTCTCTTTTGTGATACACTACCTACTGATTTTTATTATTATTTTCTATTGTATTTTTGTGTACATGTTTGCTGCAATTTTATTTCAATACCTTATATGTTCATATTCCCTTTTATACTATTCATTTTATGACCAATGCCTTGGACAACTTCTTGAGCTAGGAGATGGTCTAAAGGTCTTAAATAAAATAAGCATTAGGCTTGGCCTATTCATTTATGACAACTGACAGGGAGGGCAATAACTATTAGTGAAGGTGACAAACTTAGGGCCAGTGGAAATTGCCCATATTTTGGCTTAGCCTAGTGCTTACTACATACAATAATGCACAGAGGCCCAGGAATACACCTGAACTACCATCCTTTACTTTGCAAAGTACTAAAGAGTCTTTACAGTATGAACAACTTGAAAATCTAAAGGTGGCCAAAGCCATGGGACCGGACGGGATCCACCTCAGGATATTGAGGGAGCTCAGAGAGGTTCTGGCGGGTCCTCTTAAAAGATTTGTTTAATAAATCCTTGGAGATGGGAGAGGTTCTGTGGGATTGGAGAACAGCAGGTGTGGTCCCTCTTCACAAAAGTGGAGATAGGGAAGAAGCTGGAAACTACAGGCCAGTAAGCCTCACTTCGGTTATTGGAAAAGTAATGGAAGCGATGCTGAAGGAAAGGATAGTGAATTTCCTGGAAGCCAATAAGTTGCAAGATTCGAGACAACATGATTTAAATCGTGCCAAACAAATCTCATTGAATTCTTTGACTGGGTGACCAGAGAACTGAATCAGGGACGTGCTATAGACGTAATCTACTTAGATTTCAGCAAAGCTTTTGACACGGTTCCCCATAGGAGGCTGTTGAATAAACTTGACAGGCTGAAGATAGGACCAACGTGGTGGATTAGGAACTGGTTGACGGACAGACGCCAGAGGGTGGTGGTTAATGGAATTCGCTCAGATGAAGGAAAGGTGAATAGTGGAGTGCCTCAGGGATCGGTGCTGGGGCCGATTCTGTTCAATATATTTGTGAGTGACATCGCCGAAGGGTTATAAGGTAAAGTTTGCCTTTTTGCGGATGATACTAAGATTTGTAACAGAGTGGACACCCTGGAGGGAGTGGAAAACATGAAAAAGGAATTGCAGAAGCTAGAAGAATGGTCTAAGGTTTGGCAATTAAAATTCAATGCGAAGAAATGCAAAGTGATGCATTTAGGGAGTAGAAATCCATGGGAGAAGTATGTGTTAGACGGTGAGAGTCTGATATGTACAGACGGGGAGAGGGATCCTGGGGTGATAGTATCTGAGGATCTGAAGGCGACGAAACAGTGTGACAAGGCGGTGGCCGTAGCTAGAAGGTTGCTAGGCTGTATAGAGAGAGGTGTGACCAGCAGAAGAAAAGAGGTTTTAATGCCCCTATATAAGTCGTTGGTGAGGCCCCACCTGGAGTATTGTGTTCAGTTTTGGAGGCCGTATCTTGCTAAGGATGTAAAAAGAATTGAAGCGGTGCAAAGAAAAGCTACAAGAATGGTATGGGATTTGCGTTACAAGATGTATGAGGAGAGACTTGCTGACATGAACATGTATACCCTGGAAGAAAGGAGAAACAGGGGTGATATGATACAGACGTTCAAATATTTGAAAGGTATTAATCTGCAAATGAACCTTTTCCGTAGATGGGAAGGCAGTAGAACTAGAGGACATGAAATGAGATTGAAGGGGGGCAGATTCAAGAAAAATGTCAGGAAGTATTTTTTCACGGAGAAAGTGGTGGATACTTGGAATGCCCTCCCGCAAGAGGTGGTGGAGATGAAAACGGTAACAGAATTCAAAAATGCGTGGGATAAACATAAAGGAATCCTGTTCAGAAGGAATGGATCCTCAGAAGCTTAGCGGAGATTGGGTGGCAGAGCCAGTGGTAGAAGGCGGGGCTAGTGGTTGGGAGGCAGGGCTAGTGCTGGGCAGACTTCTACAGACTGTGCCCTGAAAATGGCAGATACAAATCAAGGTCAGGCATACACAAAGTAGCACATATGAGTTTATCTTGTTGGGCAGACTGGATGGACCATGCAGGTCTTTCTCTGCCATCATCTACTATGTTACTGGGGGGGGGGGGGAGGCAGTCAGGTCTAACAGCAAGGCTGTTACCTGCATCGTTGTAAACCTAGGTAACATTTCATGCCATTTAATTTCTCAACTGTAAACCACGCATTTAGATCCACACACTGCTCCCCCACAAAAGCAGTAAAGAAAGGGGGAAAAAAAGAATAAAACTATATGCAATTAAGAGCTGAAATTCCCAATCTGTACTTTCTGCACATAATTGCATAAAATATATGCACAGCCTCCACTTCAGACACATTTATTTGCAACTAAAGAGATCTACAATGGACCAATGTTTCAAATCAATCTTTCTGAGCCTTATTCCAGTTTGTTTACGGCAACACAAAGTAATATTTTATCAAAGGGGCTCATGCAGCTCATTTTACAGGCCACTGGCAAGAGGAATGCTAGTAGAAAGCAGTCATTTCTGCCTATAGAAATAGAGAAAGCAGCCCGACTAGCTTGTGTTCAAAAAAAGGTGGCAGTACCTTCCTTTTTTATATATACCAATATATCACCTAAGTTTCTATCACACAAATATTCACAACTTACTGCAATTTAAAGTGATCTCATCCTTAACGTAATTGCTCGTACCAATTAATAAAGATGATAGCACATACAGTTTTCAATAACCATCCAAGGGAAGCTGCCCTAAAGCTGTTTCCGCTACAATCACTAACACCTTGAGTCGGCAGGGCCCCTATTTATGGAATAAAACTACACTACAATCTTGCTAATCTGACCATCCAGCATAGCCGACAGGCCCCCGGTGACCTCGTGCAGCTTTTCTCCGATTTCTGAATCCAGGACCCTACTTTTACCGCAAAACAGTGCTGTTATGAGCCAGGATCCTGCTTGTACTGCTTTTGTTTTTGCATTGTTTGAGGGGTCACGTTGCTTTCCGTATTATCCGATAATCAAGACTTTAATGTTCCAATAAATCTTAGGATAGAGCTGAATTAGAGATTTTAGGGGAAAAAAAAGACAAAAAGATGTGCCTATTTATGAATGACTTGGAAGTAATGTTTTAGGACTGATTCATCTGTTACTGCTATCTGTAAGCTTTTATATTGTGAACTACCTGGTTTAAAGTTTATATATATAATTCACTTAGAGATTTTGTCTTGAATGTAAAGTGAAACATTAAATTGAATAAAAGCTAAATTATGGTGGTGTGCTAGGTACCGGTACATGTTTCTTCCAATACAGCACAATATCTATTCTTGTATATTAAAAATAATGTCCTGTCACAATCCTCAACCAGTAAAACTTGCACTGCGCTGAGGAAGGAAGAACAGCGTCCAAACAAAAGAGGGAGGTGGTGGAGATGAAAACGGTAACGGAGTTCAAACATGCGTGGGATATGCATAGAGGAATCCTGTGCAGAAGGAATGGATCCTCAGAAGCTTAGCTGAAATTGGGTGGCGGAGCAGGTGGGGGGGAAGAGGGGGTGGTGGTTGGGAGGCGAGGATAGGGGAGGGCAGACTTGTACGGTCTGTACCAGAGCCGGTGATGGGAGGCGGGAAATACTGCTGGGCAGACTTATACGGTCTGTGCCCTGAAAAGGACGGGTACAAATTCAAGGTAAGGTATACACATATGAGTTTGTCTTGGGCAGACTGGATGGACCATGCAGGTCTTTTTCTGCAGTCATCTACTATGTTACTATGTAATACCTACCTGACGAGAGAAACTCGTACTGAACATTAAATGTTAACATGCTGGATGATTACACTTTGCCCAGTTGCCTCTGCCTACACTACATCATCATCCACCTTTGCTGTCACTTCTGCCTTCTGTGGAGGAGGTCACCAAACTGCCAGCTGTACCAGTCTATTGCTCCCAACCTCTTCAGCTGTTAGCTATCGTTCCACCCACAAATGCCCCATTCTTTCTCTGTGTTGATCAACTTTGTCACTTCTTGGGAACCTGACACAGCTCTAACACCAGACCATGCATGCCGCCTTTGTCTCCTTCTCAGGACTCTGCTATTCCGAGTTACTGAAGAGCCTAGTGATACAAGTCATTAAGGACATCAAATGTGATCTTCAGGAAATACTTCTTTACGAAAGGAATAGTGGACGCATGGAACGGCCTCCCAGTAGAGATGGTGGAGACAAGTAGAGTACCTGAATTCAGGAACGAATGGAACAAGATGAAGGGATTATACAGCTCTACAGCTGCTGTGGATGGGCAGACTGAATAGGTTATATGGTCTTCATCTGCCATCATTTGTATGCATTTCTCTGACAGTCCTGTATATAAGAAATATAAAGTAATGGTGGTAATCTGACAGTGCAGCTCCAACACTTTGCAAATGTGGCCATGAGAGGAATAGTGCTTAGATGCTAAATGACAAGAAGTACTGAAATGTTAATGAGAAAATAATCTCATTAATTAAACAAAAAGGATTAACTTTTTTCTGATCTGCCAGTCACTTTTCCAGGGGGAGGGGTGCTATCACAGGTTATTTCCAGCATAAGGAGACATTATTTTTTACCTGATAATTTTCTTTTCTTTAGTCAGTGTCACTGTTCTGAACCAGTGGACGCTATCCCTTCCCACCAGCAGATGGAGGTAGAGAAAACTGAATTCAACCAGAAACATCACTGATTATAAATGTGTGGTCCTTTCTGGAACAATCCAGTTTGCACCTGGCCAAGCAGCAGGTGGTCCCTTTTTGTAAGGCACCCAGCCCCATCAACAACTACAAGCGAGTAAAACACCACAGTGGTTCTTGCTACCCTGCGTATACCAGGGAAAAGCCATCTCATGGGAACCCCATATGGCTGCCAATTGTGCCCTGAAAAAGACAGGTACAAATCAAGGTAAGGTATACACAAAAAATGGCACATGTGAGTTTATCTTGTTGGGCAGACTGGGTGGACCATGCAGGTCTTTTTCTGCCGTCATCTACTATGTTACTATGTTAATTGTAATCCAATCTTTTTCTTTTTCATTTACTTCTAATAAGACAAGACAGAGCATAACCAGAACCCCGAGCTGAGGTCTTCCAAGGATGGGATTTCAGAACACTGACACTGACTAAAGAAAATTAAATTATCAGGTAAGAATTTCTCCTCTCTTAGCATAAACTTACACTGTTCTGAACCAGCAGGATGTACCAAAGCAGACCTAATGGGCGGGGGAAGACAAGGCCCCCTCAATGACCGCTCTACCAATGTCCGATTGGACCCTGGCCAGAACATCCAACCTGTAGTGGTTAGCAAAGGAACATAGCGAGGATCATGTCGCCACCCTGCAAAACTCCTCAGGTGAAAAGAGCCCGGGCCTCCACCCAGGATGTTGCCTGAGCCCTCAGTCCTTCAGGCACCTCAATAGCTGCCTTTATCCACCTCATAACAGAAGCCTTAGAGGCCACCTGGCCCTTCTGAGGTCCATAAAAGAGCACAAAGAGGTGATCAAAGGGATGAAACACATTTATCTCCTTCCAGTACCAGAGAAGTGCCCTCCAGACATCCATTTTGAGGAGCCTCCAGTCTGCAGGGGATGACGCCCCCACCACCACCACCACAAAGCTGGAAAAACACCTCCTGATTTACATGAAAGAGAGACATCATATTCAGCAGAGAAGATGGGACTGTACGCAAGGTCACCAAATCCTCTGCAAAGGACAGGTACAGGTCCTAGTACAATAGAGCCTGAAGTTCCAAGACCCTCCAAGTACAGGTGATCACCACCAGAAACACCGTCTTGAGTGAGAGATGCTTGATGGAAGTCAAACGCAAGGGCTCAGACTGAGCCCTCGACAAGGCCCAGAGAACAAAATTAAGTTCCCAGAAAGGAAAAGAAGGATGAAATGGAGGGTGCAAGTGTGCCACCCACTTCAAGAATCGAACCACCTCCCTGTGCTAAGTCAGACAGGTGCCCCTCACCTTTCTCTGAAAGCTGGTAAGTGCAGCCACTTAGACCCTCAAGGAGTTCAATGCAAACTCCTGCTCCAGGCCCTGCAGCAGGAAACCCAAGACATCGGGAACTGCAGCCCTCCAAGGGGATAGGGACCATTCCTCGCCCCATGATTCAAAAGCCTGCCAGACCCTGACACAAGCCAAGAACATGGTCTTCCTGGACTACAGCAGAGTAGAAATCACTGTAAGGGGAAAAAACCCACACCTCTCTAAACGCCACCTTTCAATCACCACACTAAGTCAGAAGGGATACAGATCCACCAGCCCCTGCTGAAGGAGCCCCCAACCCCTGGACAGAGGTAGAGGGTCACCTACCAGCAGGCACCGGAGATCCGTGTACCAAGGTCTGCGAGACCAATTGGGCACCACCAGCCAAAGCTAGCACGCTGCCTGAACCTGGTTTGGCCTGGGGATCCAGCTACTGTGTCATCCCGGGCTTTCTGGGGGTGCTAATTAAGGGAAATTCCTTTTATTATAGTGAAATCCCTCAACCACGAAGTAGGTAGGGGATTTCCCTGTTCAGGGCTGCTCTGCTCCGCTCTCCCCACCCCCCGCCCCCTTTTAATGAGACAGGTGCAGGAGTGGCCTAGTGGTTAGGGTGGTGGACTTTGGTCCTGGGGAACTGAGGAACTGAGTTCAATTCCCAGCACAGGCAGCTCCTTGTGACTCTGGGCAAGTCACTTAACCCTCCGTTGCCTGCCGCATAGAGCCTGCCATGAGTGGGAAAGTGCGGGGTACAAATGTAACAACAAACAAACTCCTTAAAAGAGGGAAAACCGCTGCCAAGGGCACCTAGCAGCTGATGGGTGAACCCACACTCCTCAGGCGAGATCCCTCAGGACAAAGTCAAAGCTTCACCCAGTGGCACTAAGGAGCCAAGATCTGAGCTCAGCCAGGTACAATCTTGAAACTATGACCTGGGAGTGGCCATTAGGTTCAACCACTCTGTGTGGCCACAGCCAGTAGAGCGAGGAGCTAGGCAAGGCACCGAGCACCACAGCACAACCTACCACCTGCTAGAAGGTAGAGAAAAATACTCGATCGTTCCAGAGAGCACCACACATTATAGACAGTGATATCACTGGTTGAATTCAGTTCTCTACTTCCATCTGCTGGTGAGAAGGAAGGGATAATACCCACTGGTTCAGAACAGTGTACGTCAACGCTAAAGAAAACATCTGTTTAGGTTTTTAGCTGTCATGTTCCAAAGCCCCTGGGCTATGAATAAATAAAGCCGCTACAGAAATACTGAACTCGTACTACAGGATCAAGAGCTTCCTGTTCAACAAGTCCATGTAATGAAAATTAATTAGAATGTGCCAAAAGAACATCTTTTCTTTTGATATAGCATTGAGTCTGATGTTTAGTTTTATTTATTTATATTCTGCTTAAAACTATGCACAAAGATAATCATAAAATCCCAAAACCACATTAAACAAAACAAAATACAACACATTCTCTTGTCTCCATTGTGCAATGATTACTTTCTTTCAACCAGCTAAAATAACTTCACTGCTTCAAATCATAAATGCTTCTGCAAATAAATACTTCTCGAATGCACTTGTGTTCCTCATTGTCCTGATCCATTCTAGCAACAAGTTCCACAATCTTGGTTCCCAACGTTGAAAATTATTTTTGCTTCGTTTCTTCAAAATGGATCCTACATAAAGCTGGAACAGACAATAAACCAGACCCCCGCTAATTTCAGAGGCCTATTTGGTTGGTAAATCCAATGAACGGTTATCAAATAATAATCACCATCAGACTGTAAAGCTTTGTCAATCAAAAGCAAAATGTTTAAGAGAATTCTTTTCTGCACCGGTAACCACTGGAACTCTTTCAGTATAGTAACATAGTAGATGATGGCAGAAAAAAGACCTGCACGGTCCATCCAGTCTGCCCAACAAGAAAACTCGTATTTGCTGCTTTTTGTGTATACCCTACTTTGATTTGTACCTGTGCTCTTCAGGGCACAGACCGTATAAGTCTGCCCAGCACTATCCCCGCCTCCCAACCACCAGCCCCGCCTCCCAACCACCGGCTCTGGCACAGACCATATAAGTCTGCCCAGCACTATCCCCGCCTCCCAACCACCAGCTTTGGCACAGACCGTATAAGTCTGCCCAGTACTATCCCTGCCTCCCAACCACCAGTCCCGCCTCCCACCACCGGCTCTGGCACAGACCATATAAGTCTGCCCAGCACTATCCCCGCCTCCCAACCACCAGCCCCGCCTCCCAACCACCGGCTCTGGCACAGACCATATAAGTCTGCCCAGCACTATCCCCGCCTCCCAACCACCAGCTTTGGCACAGACCGTATAAGTCTGCCCAGTACTATCCCTGCCTCCCAACCACCAGCCCCGCCTCCCAACCACCGGCTCTGGCACAGACCATATAAGTCTGCCCAGCACTATCCCCGCCTCCCAACCACCAGCTTTGGCACAGACCGTATAAGTCTGCCCAGTACTATCCCTGCCTCCCACCACCGGCTCTGGAGTATCAGGGAGAAACTGCGACACATTGGAAACAAGGCATGCCAAAGTGTTCTCAACAACCTGCAATGCCCTAATACTAGATTCTGCCAAGCTCAGATACAGGACACTGCTGTAGTCCAGACCACTCATTACCAAACTCTGAACCAACAATTTAAAATCCTCCCCAGGTATACAACCTGCTTAAAAAACAAACTCTGCACTACCTTTCTAATATGAAGTTTAAAATTCAAATGAACGTCCAAAAAAAACCCCTCAAATTAGGAACTTGTTAGGTCAAATGAACTGCATTCTCACAAAGTTTGTCTGTCTCTGGAGCCTGCTCCTCACCACGTCCACCCAAAAACAACCTCCGTTTTCTGCACATTTAACGCCAGCTTATTAATGTGATGAGTGTCCACAGGGCTCTCTTACATGCACAACAGAGGGGAGAAGGGTCCAAAGTACTGAACTTGCAGAACGCTGAAAAGTTATGTTCTTTTCTTGAGAATGTCGAGAGCTCGGTTTTACCAAGTTATACCCACAGGCCAATTTTCAGCCTAACTGGATCGATTAATTGGCTGGGCTGAAACTCCTCTCCACATTAATAAAAGAACAGCCTGTATATTTTATTTGGAGCCTCATTCACTCTGAGAACAGTTGATTTCAAGAGTCCCACTGCACAACTGGCTGAGTCATTATAGATTTTGTGTAAAGCCAGGATTGGTAACAGCTGTTGGAACTCAGACAAGGAAGACAAGATAGAGAGACCTGCATGCTATCAGAGATTCATCTTTACAAAAAGGATTTCTTAGCCGATGGTGGGAGGCAGGGCGGGTGGTTGGGGGGCGGGGATAGTGCTGGGCAGACTTATACGGTCTGTGCCAGAGCCAGTGGTGGGAGGCGGGGATAGTGCTGGGCAGACTTATACGGTCTGTGCCAGAGCCAGTGGTGGGAGGCGGGGATAGTGCTGGGCAGACTTATACGGTCTGTGCCAGAGCCGGTGGCGGGAAGCGGGGCTGGTGGTTGGGAGGGAGGATAGTGCTGGGCCGACTTATACGGTCTGTGCCAGAGCCGGTGGTGGGAGGCAGGGATAGTGCTGGGCAAACTTATACAGTCTGTGCCAGAGCCGGTGGTGGGAAGCGGGGCTGGTGGTTGGGAGGCAGGGATAGTGCTGGGCAGACTTATACGGTCTGTGCCAGAGCCAGTGGTGGGAGGCAGGGATAGTGCTGGGCAGACTTATACGGCCTGTGCCAGAGCCAGTGGTGGGAGGCAGGGATAGTGCTGGGCAGACTTATACGGTCTGTGCCAGAGCCAGTGGTGGGAGGCGGGGATAGTGCTGGGCAGACTTATACGGTCTGTGCCAGAGCCAGTGGTGGGAGGCAGGGATAGTGCTGGGCAGACTTATACGGTCTGTGCCAGAGCCGGTGGCGGGAAGCGGGGCTGGTGGTTGGGAGGGAGGATAGTGCTGGGCCGATTTATACGGTCTGTGCCAGAGCCGGTGGTGGGAGGCAGGGATAGTGCTGGGCAAACTTATACGGTCTGTGCCAGAGCCGGTGGTGGGAAGCGGGGCTGGTGGTTGGGAGGCGGGGATAGTGCTGGGCAGACTTATACAGTCTGTGCCAGAGCCGGTGGTGGGAGGCGGGGCTGGTGGTGGGAGGCGGGGATAGTGCTGGGCAGACTTATACAGTCTGTGCCAGAGCCGGTGGTGGGAGGCGGGGCTGGTGGTTGGGAGGCGGGGATAGTGCTGGGCAGACTTATACGGTCTGTGCCCTGAAAAAGACAGGTACAAATCAAGGTAAGGTATACACAAAAAATGGCACATGTGAGTTTATCTTGTTGGGCAGACTGGATGGACCGTGCAGGTCTTCTTCTGCTGTCATCTACTATGTTACTATGTTTTACTAGATCACCACTTTACCAGACTTTGGGCCTGGACAAATTATAAACCCGGTAACTGATCAAATTATATTCCAAAATAAAAAGAAGGATGCAAGGGCGCAAACACGAGTGCTGAAATACAAATGGTTCCTGGAAGACACTGCAGGCAGATGGCCATATCTAAAGCCACTACAGTAACCGACTTTCACAAAGACTTTGCACAATATCTTCGATTAGAAACCTCACAAAGAAATTCAAAGGCGACTTGAAGGCACGTTTTTAGCATGGCTTCTGCTCATCAGTGTTGCAGGAGAGGCAACATGATGGGGTAATGCATTTAATACACAGCCTCTCGTGGTAGAATCAAAGTGCGTTACACATACATTACATACGCCGACACTGGGCTCTTTTCTTCTTTCCTTTCTATGCAGTGTAGTCCTGTTATTCTTATCAATTGTAATCCCACTGGCAAAAACAAACAAAAAGAAAGCGTGTGCTTGGATTCTCTCTCATCTGTTCTGTTTCAAGAGCTCGCTGAAGTTTGGCAGAACATATGTGAGTATCAGAAATAACTCTTGAGAATCTGCTTTTACCTCCTACATGTTGGGAAGAAGTGCCCTTTTTCCACACAAATTCTCTCGTTCCCTCCCAAAGTGCACATATACATAAGGGAATGCCCCCTCCAATAGAACGCAAGTGCCCAACTAGTCTGCATTCACGTTCTCCTTTGCTCTTCCAAAATGTGAGATAAATCTAAGGGTTTCCGTCATCTAAGCCTCCTCCCACCCCAGGGAGCTGCAGCAAAACACATGGTTGCATCCGCTGCCGTCTTCCAGATGGGCAGACATCACCCTATGGAAAAAGCTGCTGTGACCTTTGATATGCCTGCATTGGCATTATTTCAAAGATAGAAAATACTAGTAAGGCAAGATACATGATATTTGATTGTTACGTCTGTGGCCGTGACCACCCTCAGACTTACCCTGTTTCTGGGAGTCAGTGGCTGTGCTGGCTTCTACTTGTCTCTGTGTCTGTCTCTGTCTTAGTTTCTCTCTGGCTCTGTGTGCTGATTGCCCTACTGAACCTCACCTGTGTGGGCTATGCCTTTTCCAAGATGGCTGCCGCCGACTCCGCTATGCCAGTATCCAAGATGGCTCCCGCTGGGCTGACTTCTCTGTGTGTCAAGCCTCTGTTTGGATGCAAGGTGATTGCTGCAGCTGTGCCTCTGGTGTGGAAGGGCTTTATTAATCACTTAGAGACTACAGCCCTGGCCTTTGCATTTCATCTAGGGCCCTGGTGTATAGAGTGCTCTGTACACTGTTTCAGTGTTTGCTCTGTGTGAGTTTCTATGTTTGACTAGATAGCTTAGGCACCGTGTGGCTTGTTAGCCTGTGTATAGCTTTGCTAGTGCTCTGTGTTTGTTTAGACTAGCCAGCTTAGGCACCGTGTGGCTTGTTAGCCTGTGTATAGCTTTGCTAGTGCTCTGTGTTTGTTTAGACTAGCCAGCTTAGGCACCGTGTGGCTTGTTAGATTGTGTATAGCTTTGCTAGTGCTCTGTGTTTGTTTCCAGTGCATGACTTGTTAGCTTGGGCACAGCTTTGTTGTTAGCTGGTGTATAGCTTTCAAGTCTCCTGAGTGTGCTCTGTGTATGTTTCTTGTGTATGACTGGTTTGCCTGGGTATAGCGTTTCTATTAGCCTAGGTACAGTTTACTATTCATTGTGTTTAAACCTGCCGACTGCCAGAACCCGGACAGTCCCTGCCTGTCGGCCTTGCCTGCGCCTAGGTGCCAGGGGGCACTCCTGGATCTTCATTCCTGCTGTTCCTGCTTGCAAGTTCCAGTTCCGGGTTTTCCTGTAAGTCCTACCGGCTGCCAGAACCTGAGGGCTCAACCCTCGGGGAAAGGTGGTCAAGCGTAGGTGAAGCCTAGGTCCAGGGTGTTCCAGTCCAGCGGGTTTCACTCTTGTATGTTCCAGTCCTGTGGGGGCCTCCAGTGTGTTCCAGTCCAGCGGGCCCCACTCCAGTGCGCACCCATCCAGTGCGTTCCAGTTCCGAGTGTTCCGGTGTAGAACTCCAGTCCGGGGTTCCGGTCCAGTTTTGTCTCATCTCTACCTTGGAGGTGATCTTCCCTGCCACTGCCGCTCCACGGTAGTGGCCCATGGGCTCACGAACCCAGTGCTCCCGGGGAAGAAGCCTGACAGCATGCCAAGGTCCTCGAGCACGCGACATTGATATGTTAAACATTTTCAGCGAAAGCATTTTTGGAGTGGTTTCTTGTTTTCTTAAACTGCCATTTTACTTTGTTTCCTATCACAATGAAATGAAGCAGTTAAAAAAAAAAAAAAATTCACCCAGTAGAAACTTTAATAAAATCTGACCACAACTTCTCAACTGTACAAAATGGTTATTTGCCCTGCAAAGCTAAGTAGAAAGGTCAATCAGCTGGTTTTGAACATCCTTCAAATAATTAAACCATGTCTACTCATACAAAGCACCTTCCCTTTCTAGCTGTGTTATAACGAAACACCCAGTACCTCTTCACTCCCCCTCGGATACTCCGCTCTGTAGATAAATCTCTCTTGGCTGTCCCCTTCTCCTCTACTGCTAATTCCAGACTCCGTTCCTTTTATTTCGCTGCACCTCATGCCTGGAATAGGCTTCCCGAGCCTATACATCTAGCCCCGTCTTTGGCCGTTTTCAAGTGCAGGCTAAAAGCCCACCTCTTTGACGCTGCTTTTGACTCCTAACCACTACTCACTTGCCCTGTACCTTTTATCCCCTCCTCTTTAATTCCCTTTCCTCTTAGTTGTTCTGTCTGTCTACCTGTCTTATTTAGATTGTGAGCTCTTTGAGCACGGACTGTCTTTTCGTGTATGGTGCACAGCGCTACGCATGCCTTGTAGCGCTATAAAAATGATAAGTATTAGTAGGAGATCACATCAGTAGAGGAGTTTCTAATGATCAGAACCACAACAGCACTTAATGCACTGCGTTTCTCTACATTTCTTCTACCTTACTTTCAATCAGAACACAAGGCTTCGCATACAGGAAGCACTGTGCAGAGGCATCAGAGGAAATGCAGTCTGGGTTTCCCTAGAGTCGCTTTTATGTCAGACGGGGCCTTTAAAAGAAGGTTTATTGACTGCTAAAAATAACTTGGATCTCTCAGTGCTGCAAGAAAAGTGTTCCCTTCCTCTGTAATCAATAATTTGTGCTGAAAATATCACTGCACCTATAAGGATGGGCAGCTGTGACCACTCAAACTAATTTAGCAACTGAGAGACGGGAGAACACAATCTTAGCACACAGGTGCCTGTACTGCCAAAGCATTCAAAATGCACAGCTGCAAGCATACAGGAGGTGAAAGGGTAAAGGGTCCTGTTTTCTTCTGGTGCAACCGTGGCTGCATTTAAAATTTATTTATTTATGGCATTTATACCCCGCTCTTTCCCGCTCAGTAGCAGGCTCAGTGCGGCTTACAGGATATGGTACAGAGTATCATAGAGATAACACAAAGAAGGTACAGGTACACAGACTGTGGTATGAAGTGTAACAGAGATGATCCAGTTGTATGGAGTAGTACAATTGGGAGAGAAGTGGGGGAGAGGATTGGAGTATGAGTAGTGTGGTTAAGTTCAAGAATTAAGTTGGGTTATTGGGGTAAGCTTGTCTGAAGAGGTAAGTTTTCAGCAGCTTTCGGAAGGGTAGGTGTTCATTGGTTGTTCGGATGTGTCGAGGTATTGCGTTCCACAGTTGGCTGCCTATAACGGAGAAGTTGGATGCATAGTAGGTCTTGTATTTGAGGTTTTTGCAATTGGGAAGATGGAGATTAAGGTAAGTACAAGAAGATTTGGACCCGTTCCTGGCTGGAAGATCGATCAAGTTGTTCATGTAGCTTGGAGATTCGCCATGGAGGATCTTGTGGATCATTGTGTGGGCTTTGAAGTTTATGTGTTCCTTGATAGGGAGCCAGTGAAGTTTTGCATGAAGTGGTGTTGCACTTTCAAATCGTGGTTTGCCAAAGATGAGTCTGGCTGCTGTGTTTTGGGCGGATTGGAGTTTTTTCATGATTTGGAAATGCAAACCAATCTGTTGAAGAGCAAATATGGAAAGCTAGGAAAACTTCTCCTCATTATCACTGGGCATTGTGGCACAAGCACAAAGTAATTGGAGTCAAAGAGGCCGGACTCCTAACAAGACAGAGTATGCAGAGTAACTCCAAAATATTTATACTGGATTAAGACACCCCAACCTAGAGCACAGCTCTGTATGACAAATTAGGTCTTACCATCAGTCTTTCCTACTACTCTAGAAACCGTGGGATAGTTGTGTCCTTCAACCAGCAGGTCGAGATAGAGAACTGAAAACTGAGCTCTCTCTTGGCATCCAGTCCAGCTCCCTAATGTTTACACAGACAAGCAGTAAGGAGAAACTCAGAACAACCACCTTAAACAACTAACCTAACACTAACCAGATGAGCAAACGTGTGGATGACTCATCTCTGGACAACTTGTAGAGAACAAGAGAAATGCAGGAAGCATCACTCAAGGTGACAGTCATTATTTGACCCATTACTTCACACAGACTAAATATCTCAAACCTCAACCGGGCCTCTAGAATAAAGGGAAGATCTAATGGAAAGAAAATGATCAGGTAAACCCTAAATGTATCCTTCCATTATGTAGCTTCCCACTAAACTAGAACCAGTGGGATGTTCCAAAGCAATCCCTAGAAGGGACAGGATCCTGGCACTGCTGCCGCCCTGAGGACTGAAGCCCCATAACTGGCTTCCAATGGCGCTGCAATGTCCTCCCTGTAGTGTTTACCATAGTAACATAGTAGATGACGGCAGAAAAAGACCTGCACGGTCCATCCAGTCTGCCCAAGAAGATAAATTCATATGTGCTACGTTTTTATTTGTACTGTCCTCTTCAGTGCACAGACCGTATAAGTCTGGCTAGCCCTATCCCCGCCTCCCAACCACCAACCCCGCCTCCCAACCACCAACCCTGGCAAAGACCATATAAGTCTGCCCAGCACTATCCCCGCAGCCCAACCACCAGCCCCGGCACAGACCGTATAAGTCTGCCCAGCACTAGTCCCGCCTCCCAACCACCAGCCCCAGCACAGACCGTATATATCTGCCCAGCACTAGCCCCACCTCCCAACCACCAGCTCTGTAGTGTTTACCATGTCGCCACCCTGAAAATATCCGGAGACAGTAAGGCAGTTTCTGCCCAGGATGTCACTGTACACTTTGTAGAATGAGCCCACAAGTCCTGAGGAGTCTGCTTCCGCGAAAGCAGATGCGATAGTCTCCTTAAGCCATCTAGCAGTTATGGGCTTGGAAGCTATGAGGCCAAGCCTCTGTTTACCACAAAGCACAGTCTGTCCAATTTACAAAACCTATTCGTGACTTCAAGATATCTAATAAGGACTCTATGCACATCAAGTACCTCAGGGTTCTATCCTGTTCCCTCATTCTTTTTAACATTTTTCTTAGTCCACTTGCTATCCTCACCCAGTCTCACAATATCAAAACTTTTCTTTATCTTACTAATTTTTAAATAAACCCCTTTCAACATTAAACTCTCTCCATTACAAAATTGTCTTCGCTCATTTGCCTCATGGTTGAAGGACCATGAGGTTGTCCTTAGCCCTTTCCCAGCCATCTGTTACTCCTATTCCTATCCCAGCAGTTAATTATTTCCATTATCTTGGTGACATACTTCATTCTAAGCTGTCTTTTCAGTCCCTTATTTTGCACATTATTCAGCTTGGTTTTCTCACTTTGCAGGTTATGTTTACCGAGTTCATTCCTCAACTGATTCATTTCAAGCCCTCATTCATGCCCTTTTAATCTATTGTAACACTGTACTTATAGGTGTCTCTTCCAATCAACAAAAGCAACTTCACTGCCTGCCTGTCTCGTTCCATACTCCTTTTAAGATTCGCTGTTTTACCCATAAATCCTGCCATTCTGGTCATCAACCTTACCTTGCTAAACTCCTCAATCCCTATACACCCCTCTCATGCCCTCAGATCCCTTGATTCTCATAGGCTGCTCCTTCCCAACTCTAAACAGGCCCACTATGACACACATTTCTGTTGTTATTATCTAGTACCTAAGTTATGAAATAACCCTATCTCCAGCCATCCAAGCTTAGAATTCTCTCTCAAGATTCGAAGTTGTCCTTAAAACATATATATATATGTTTTGTTTTTTTTTTAATTTAGCATTTTGTGGTGCACACAGTAGTTATGGAGTGTAAATGTATTGAACTATGTTTTTAGCTTTAGTCCTCTCTTGTTGGATGATTGTGTGCTTTCCTACTTGATGGTTGGAGTTCTCGTTTTATGTTATACTAGTAAAAAAGGCCCGTTTCTGGAGCAAATGAAAGGTTTTCCTCCTCAACCCCCCCCCCTCCCTACCCACCTCTTCTTTGTTGTGAAGGCACTGACGCCATTGCTCCGCACCTCGTCAACGCAAGCCACCTTCATCTCCTGAGTCCTTCTTCCTTGTGAAGCCACTGACGCCATTGCTCCGCCCTCGATCTGTGACGCCACTGCTCCACCCTCAAAATCATAACGTTTGACGCGAGGGCGGGGCCCAGAGACAGTGATTTCGGTGGCTTCACCACCACAAACCCTTCAAACCCGAAGGAAGTGACCCTGACGTCAGTGTCCTCAGAACGTTGAGGGTGAGTTTTATTATAAAGGATGTCCCTAGTATATTGTAAACCGCTTAGACCCATGTGTTGCATTTAAGTTTTTATATGTTTTTGCCTCTAAGGCAATCTTCTTTTCAAAATCTCTTTGCCTTTCTTATCATCGTTCTGCATTTGACTTGCCATTCCTTATGCTGTTTTCTATCATCTTCAGTCAGATTCTTTATCCATTTTCTAAAGGACGTTCTTTTAGCTCTAATAGCCTCTTCTGTCATTTGGCTATCTTTCTACAGACCTGAAACCTTTTCGAACTTGCTTTTGGAATGGAAGACTGAGGCTTCTGCTGGTCCCAAGCCAGTTTTATTTATTTTTTTTTTTTTTTAAGAAAATACTACTGGTGTTTACATGGTTTCCAGTGGATGAGGAGTTGTGCCTTTCATCAGTGGCTCCATGTGTTCAAGAAATGCATCACAATGAACTGCAGAAAATGTCCATCAGAGATAACCAGAAACTAATCTGAGGAGAGGATCAAAGTGCAAGACCGTGCCACAGTATAGCAACAGAGCAGACAAAAAAAAAAAGAATATTCCATCCAGTATGTTACTCCTGTCTCTACACTGCCAGCAGAGTATAACAACAGAGCAAATAACGGCTGGAAAAGACCCACTGCTCTATCCAGTCTGTTACTCTTATCCATACTATAGCTCTATAGCAACATAGTAGATGGGACGAGAAAAGACCCACTACTTGAAAAGGAAGAGCATAAATTTACATAATACAGTATAAATAGTACAGCTGTACCGAATAGCATATCTTACTATTTGGATGAATACAAATAATGAATTATTCAGCCAAATATGAATACCAACTATAAATAATGGGCATTGAGCTTTAACATAAGAAATAATAAAGAAGCAACATGATATCAAAGATCAAGTGTTTATTTCAGTAGAATTTAGGCACAGTAGAGTCCTGGATTATTCCTATTTGGCCTTAAGTTACTATTTGGCCAAATACGAATAATGTATTCGGGGTTGAATCAAATTGAATACAAATATTTGGTAAAGCCCTAAAAAAATAGTAAAGAAAGATTAAGGCTATTGCTGCACCTCATCTAGACCAAGTCAACCGACCATCAGCTCCATGGTGCAACCGCACCTCGAATACTGTTTTCAATTCTGGTCGCTGCATCTCAAAAAAGATATACTGGAATTAGAAAAGGTGCAGAGAAGGGCAACAAAAATGATAAAGGGGATGGGATGACGCCCCTGTGAGGAAAGGCTAAAGTGGCTAGGGCTCTTCAGCTTGGAGAAAAAGGCAGCTGAGGGGAAATATGATAGAGGTCTATAAAATAATGAGTGGAGTTGAACGGGTAGACGTGAAGCATCTCTTTACGCTTTCCAAAAATACTAGGACAAGGGGGCATGCGATGAAGCTATAATGTAGTAAATTTAAAACGAATTGGAGAAAATGTTTCTTCACTTGTGTAATTAAACTCTGGAATTCGTTGCCAGAGAATGTGGTAAAGGTGGTTTGCTTAGCGGAATTTAGAAAAGGTTTGGATGGCTTCCTAAAGGAAAAGTCCATAGACTATTATTAAATTGGACTTGGGGAAAATCCACTGTTTCTGGGATAAGCAGTAAAAAATGTTTTGTACTTTTTGGGGATCTTGCCAGGTATTTGTGACCTGGATTGGCCACTGTTGGAAACAGGATGCTGGGCTTGATGGACCTTTGGTCTGTCGTATGGCAATACTTATGTACTTATGTAGCATTCAAAGTACTCACAGAATTTGGTAAAGAAATAGGTCTTCACACCATTCCTGAATTTAACAAAGAGAATCTCGATCTTCAGATACTTTGGTAGATTATTCCACAATACAGGCATTATCACACTAAATATCTAACCTTACATGATGAAATGAGGGTAATACCAGGAGGTTCTACTGAGAGGACCCAAGTGTTCCAGGTGAAGAATAGGGTATTAGTAGGTAAGATATTTTTTCAGGTCTTATTTATATCACATGTACCAACGTCAGAATTTGAAATGGCATTCTTGAAGAAATTAGCAATCAATGTTCTCCAATAATGGAGTAACGTGGTCAAACTTTTGGGCTCCTGTAAGGAGTTTTACTGCAGTATTCAGAATCCCAGATACCTCCTAACAGCTTGGTCGACTTTCTCCTTCCTCTTCCAGGTCACTATGTGTTTCTAATATAAAGGGCTGCACCACCCCTGCTTTTCTGTACTTCCTTGCATCTCAAAAGCCCACAGCCTGTGAAGATCAAGTCCTAACCCCTACTTTCGTCACACTAAAATCAAACAGAGCAAGCATCTCCAAGACTGTGTCTGCCCTGAGGGCGTCCAAATCCATGATTCCATTAAGATCAAATATTTATACACACGACTCTCCAGTACGTGTCCTCACATGCCTTTTCCTCCTCTACTGCCATTAACTATTCCCCTTTCATTCATACAGCCCAAATGCCTCCCTCCCCCAGCTGAAACTGTAGCTATGCTAACTCACAGTCTGTCCAAAACAGAGGTGCAAAGAATAACTAGGTCATTGCTAGGAAGTGAAATGGAAGCGAGTTCCAGGCAGTCCTTCACAGGGACAAATCCTGCTGTTCCCACTACAGCTCCATCAATTACTTCTAGTGCTGCAGAAAAAGTGAAAAACAGGCAAACTGTCCAGCCTGACATCAGCAACGCTGCACTTCCACCAAATTAACGCTTGCTTTTGTGTGTTTATGTAATATGTGCTGTAATGGCAGATCAGTGGTTGGGGGAGGCTGCGTACCATGAAGAGAACTAGAGGGGTTACATCAAAACACAACATCACTGCTCCTACAGTAGCATCAGGTGTAAACTGAGCTTAGGCTCTGGCTGGTATCCAGTATCACATACAGTTATAATAAGCACTTCCTGTCTCTAACACCCAATGCACTGCTCACCAAAGGAAAAAAACAATTAGACCTGGAACAGAAGACAGAAGAAAGAGTGCTAGTCTATCCTCTTAAAAGGAGACAGGCAGAACACAGTTATCGAGTCTGAGGAGATGTTATGTACAGTATACACTGTTAGCTTGACACTCAGGATCAAAGTGAATTGGTACTGCTATCCGGCAGGGGGCTGGAAAATCACTGGCACCAGTCTTGGCATTAGAAACGATGCAGCACCAGGGCTGTCTCAGCACAGCTTAGCAGAAAAATTGAGAGAGACTGGGCTCATACTGTACATATCCTGGCTTAGCAGTGACTTTCATTACTGCAAAATGAACCCGTTTGGAGACCCCTGCCCCTGAACAGCAGTGGGCTGCACTCCTGAGATCAAAGTGAATTGGTTCCACTACCCACCAACACCAGGCCTGCCATTAAAAACGATGCAGCACCAAGGCTGTTTCAGTACTAAAACAGTAGTGGGCTGTACCAGCAGACCTGGGGATACAATTCCACAGCTACTGAATGATCCATACCAGACTCCAGTGTAAAGTAATCACCAAGCTCTATGCCAAAATGAGGTTGGGGGGGGGGGGGGGAGAGACAGACACATATAATTTATTTATTTTATTTATTGTATTTGTACCCCACATTTTACAACCTTTTTGCAGGCTCAATGTGGCTTACAGAGTATGGAAATGAGAACGTCATTACATGATTTAAGAAAACAGTCGATCATAAGCTGGGTGAAAGAGGAATTTAGGTAGAAGGTGTTAGGTAAGGTCGTGTGAGAGGTCATGCTACATCTTCCTGCCTTTAACAGACCAGTATATCCAAGTGTATCGCCCTGACATTCATATCCCCCATCTGCTCCGTATATCACAAGTATTGTACTTTCCAAGTATTATTATCCTTAATATATATGAAATTCCTTTCTAAAATCTAAAGTTGACTTAAGATGGAATTTAAAAAAAAAGGTTTTTTTTTATTAACAATAGAAAATATCAGATGTTTACTAACAAAACATAAAACATGACAAAGGCAAGTACAGAGGGGGAGGGTAAGAGAAGATACGAAGATTCAAAATGGACACTGAGCAGAGGGGGATTTTTTTGTTTTGGTTTTTTTTCAAACACAAAAGCCTTATTTTTATGGTTGAACATCCTACTGCACCACGACTTTTAACAAAAAGCTGACAGACATGCTCTCTAGAGACAGGCTACAAAACAAGATAAATAAGAGCTGTAATATAGTGAATGATTTCCAAGATACAACATCACAAAACGCCACTTAATCTCACCTTTATTGCCAGAATGCGCCATGGTGGAAAGGCATGTGCTTAATCAAACTTTCTGCTGTCTGCAGCGCACTCAGTGCTGAACAAGTACTGTATTTATAACCAAACCAATATCGGGCACAGATTAAATGAACTAAATACATTATATTTCAGTGTGATAATCAGCAAGGCTCATAAAACACAAACATCAAACTGATTTGTTTGTCCTCCTGACACAACTATGCTCTCAGGAAGTATATTAGACCACACTGGTATTACACCATAGGAGTGTACTAGACTTGCTTTTATTTCTTTTGGGGGAGAGGAGGAGGGAGGGGCACTAGGTTCCTCATTTCTTCTTTTTATGAGAAGTTAGACAAAACCAAGGCTGGGATCTTCAATACAACCACATAGGGATCTATTACTTTTAGCCCTGCACCTACTGTTCCTGGTGTGATCGTTGCAACAGAGGTCCTGCCTCAGGTCTCCTTCTAGAAGCCCATATCATGAATTCTCAACCTGACTCCCAAGTGATCTGACCCAAGGTTTCCTTCTAGCAGCCCATATCATGTATTTTAAACCAGACTCCGAGGTGCTTTGCCCCAGGTCTCCTTCTAGAAGCCCATATCATAGATTCTAAATCTGACTACCATTCTTTCCTTTCTGAGCAAACCTATGATAAATGGTCCCACTGATACCTAGGCTAGAAAGTCTGGCTAGAAATAAATCATAGTCAATGAGACTGAAAGAAGAACAGAGGTCCAAGGAGTTAACGAGGAGAAAATTATCAGATTAAGAAAAATGTTTCCTTCCTTAGTGTCTAGCTACACTGTCCTGCACAAATGGGATGTACCGAAGCTGGGCGGGGATAAGACAAGGCCCCCCTGAATGAAGACTCTGCCAAAGTCCGAATAGACCCTTGTTAACACATCCAACCTGTAGGGGTTGATAAAGGAACGGAGTGACACCAAGTCACTGCCCTACAAATCTACTCAGGAGTCATCACCCGGACCTCTGCCCAGGAAGTGGTCTAAGCCCATGTGAAGTGGGCCTGGGTACCAGACAGTTCTTGCAAATGTAGGTGGTCTCCATAGCTGCCTTGATCCAACTCACAATGGAGGCTTTAGAGGCCACGAGAAAGGACAAAGAGGTGGATCAGAGGTGAAATTCACTCATTTGCTTTAGGTACCACAGCAGCATCCTCTGGATGTCCTGCTTGTGGAGTCTCTGGTTCAAAGTAGTGTCTTCTGCCACAAAAGAGAGGAAGCAAACTTCCTGGTTCACAAAGAACAGAGAAACCACCTTAGGAAGAAAGGAAGGGACTGTGCAACGGGAAATGGAACCATACACAAAAGACAAATGAGTATCCCAACAAGAAAAGGCCTATAGCCCAGAAATTCTTCAAGCTGAAGTGACTACAACCAGAAAGATTGTCCTGAGAGTGAGGTCCTTAATGGAGGCTCAAACACAGCCTCGGCCAGAACTCAGAGAACCAGATTGAGGTCTCACAAGGGAAAGATGGGATTTTGGGGGGGGGGGGGGGGGGGGGGGGGCGCGATGCATCACACATCAAAGGAAATTGGCCAACTCCCCCATGCAAGGCCAGGAAAGTGCCCTTCACTTTACCCTGAAAACTGGAAAGGACAGTAATCTGGACCCTCAGGGACCCCAATGTCAGCCCCTGGTCTAGGCCTTGCTGGAAGAATATCAGAATATCAGGACTGTGAGCCCTCCAAAGGGACAGCAACTGTCCTTAACACCAGGTCTCAAAAACCCTCCAAACCCTGATGTAAGCCAGAGACACGGAGGATTTCCAAGAGTGAAGAAGCATAGAAACCACTGTGGTAGAAAAAAGCTGCACTTCTCTAAGCACCGCCTCTCAATGGGCAGACCATAAGCCAGAAAGGGATCTGGATCTTCCATTTTTACCAGTCCTTGCCGGAGAAGACCCCAACCTCTGGGCATGGGAGAGGGTTGCACTCCAACAGGGCATGAGGTCTGTATACCATGGCCTGTGAGGCCAACCCACAGCCACCAGCAAGACCAGATGAGGATGATGCACAATCCGGCACAAGAGAAAACCTATCAGAGGCCAGGGTGAGAAAACAGAGGTTTCCTCCACCAGCCTCTGCTGGACTTGGGCATCTATCTCTTGAGAGGCCGACTACCTCTGGCTGAAGAAATGCTCCGCTTCACACTAGCACTGGAAGCCATTAGATAGAACAGCAGGGGTCTCAGTGGTCCAGAATGAGCTGAAAGGTCTGTTGCCCCAGCTCCCATTCTCCCAAATCAAAGGACAGCACGACTAAGAAAGTCCACTTGCACATTGCCCACAATATGGACCGCTGAGAGGGCCTGCAAGTGTGTGTCTACCTACCAAGAGAGGCACACAGTTTTCAAGGCCACAGCCTGACTCCTGATGTCTCTCTTCTTGTTGATATAAGCCACCGCAGTGGCAATGTCTGACATCACACTGACCACCCCTCCCCCAAAAGGAGCAACAGAGACGTCTGCTGGGCCAGGCAAACTGCCCAGGTCTCCAGGCGATAGATGGACCAGGCTGCTTCCTGCCGAGTCCACGTCCCCTGCACCATATGATCCAGGCAATGAGCTCCCAGCCAAGACAACTCGCATCCATAATGTCAATCACCCACTGTAGGGGATCTAGTGGTACTTCCTCCCCCACTCAGGAGGTGCCCCAGGCTGTCCCACCAGGTCAGACAGATTCTCGTCTTGGGCGACAGGGGCAGGGATGGTAAAAGTCCCAAGAGAGTGGTTCCCACCAAGACAACAGGGCCTACTAAAGTGACCGCATGTAAGCACTTGCCCAAGGCACCACCTCCTAGAGTCACAGCAATGGAGTTGTAAGTAGTCCCATACCATGGGAACTGGGAGTTTGTACAATCTGCACCTGAAGCTTCTCTATCCAGTCCTCCAGGAAGAACATCCCTCAGCCAAGTACAGGACCTGGGAAAGAGTCAGGCAACCTTTGCCTCGATTCACTATCCAGCTCAAGGCCTCCAACCAAGAGATGACCCGAGAGATAGTCAGGTTGGCCGCTGCAGCTGAATCTACCTAAATCAGCCAGTCATCCAAAGGATGTAGTTTGATCCCTGGCAACGCAAAAAGGCAACAACCACCACCATAACCCTTAGAGAAAGTGTGGGGGCCATGGCCAGTCCAAAAAGCAAGGCCTAAAACTAGAAATATTCCCAAGAACACAGAAGCAAATATAACGCTTGTGATGGGCTGTGATGGGAATGTACCGATAGGCCTCCGTGAGGTCCAGAGACTTCAAAGCATTTGCTCAGCCAATCAGAGGCAAAGATCTAAGAGTTTCCATACAAAAATGTTGTACCCGTAGACAGAGCCCATTCACATCCAGGATAAAGCAAAAGAAGTCAACCTTGTTTGGTAGCAGAAGTAAATGGAATACCATCCCTAACCTTGCTCTTCTGAAGGCACTGGCTCCACAGCCTCTAGCTCCATGAAATACTGGATCAAGGGTGATGGCCCATCACTTTTACTCCAAGCCACATGGAAAAATCATGAAGGCATCGGGAATGGGGTGGGCACGGTCCAAGGAGTAACCCCTCTCGACCACGTCCAGAACCCAATGGTCTAAGGTGATGTGGTGTTTGCTTCATAGAGACCATAGCCCATAAAATGAACCAGTTTTTTTTTTTTTTTGGGGGGGGGGGGTATTAAAATATTTGGTAGGATTGTCTGGGGGGGGGGGGTTTTTTTTTTAGGTATTTTGTGTTTTTTTTTATTATTTTTCCTTTTCATGTTTCTTTTCAACCTGCTGCTCTTTTTTTTATTTTATTTTTTGTGCTGCTAGTTTTGCTTTTTTTTCATGTTTTGGGCTATGGGGGGAGTTTTGATTTTTGTTCTGTTTAACTGTTTCCTGTTTTCCTTTTCCAAAGAACTCCTTGTGGCTTGAAGGGATGTAGGTTGCCCATGTTACCTTTTCTGGGTGGTGTTTTCTGATGGGAGGGGCTGCTGGCTCATCTCTAAGAACAGACTCCTTTCGCCCCAGGAAAGCACTAGAGCTGGCAAAGTTTTTCTGGTACTTCTGTTACCTTTGTGATAAATCTCCTTCTACCATTCCAGCATCATATGCAGTGTTTGAATAAGACCCGTGATGCAGGCAGACTGACCGCCGAAACACGGCCCTGTGTCAGGTCTTGACTTGGTGCTCCAATAAAGATCTTCTGCTTATTTATTGCATTTGTATCCCACATTTTCCCACCTCTTTGCAGGCTCAATGTGGCTTACAATACATCGTGATAAGTGGAAATACAGTTAGAAAATATACAATTACTGGTACAGAAGGATCTTGGGTAACATTAAGAGACATGATAGTATAATAAGCAGATATAGTAAGACAGTTCTCCATTCACGTGTGGAAGTCGTGAGTCATCCTCTACTCCTTTGGTATTAGTTCTGGACTTATGTAGAGGTCTTCTCCTGCTTCTTCTTTAGTCATTGTCTGCACTCCATCCTAACCAAACAAGATTTTGACATCACCATAGTTATCTGCTTCTTGCTGGCCTCCCACTTAGTCACCTCTCCCCTCTCCAGTCAGTTCAAAACTCTGCTGCCCGTCTCATCTTCCGCCAGGGTCGCTTTACTCATACTACCCCTCTCCTCAAGACCCTTCACTGGCTCCCTATCCGTTTTCGCATCCTGTTCAAACTTCTTCTACTAACCTATAAATGTACTCACTCTGCTGCTCCCCAGTATCTCTCCACACTCGTCCTTCCCTACACCCCTTCCCGTGCACTCCGCTCCATGGATAAATCCTTCTTATCTGTTCCCTTCTCCACTACTGCCAACTCTAGACTTCGCGCCTTCTGTCTCGCTGCACCCTACGCCTGGAATAAACTTCCTGAGCCCCTACGTCTTGCCCCATCCTTGGCCACCTTTAAATCTAGACTGAAAACCCACCTCTTTGACATTGCTTTTGACTCGTAACCACTTGTAACCACTCGCCTCCACCTACCCCCTCCTCTCTTCCTTCCCGTTCACATTAATTGATTTGATTTGCTTACTTTATTTATTTTTTGTCTATTAGATTGTAAGCTCTTTGAGCAGGGACTGTCTTTCTTCTATGTTTGTACAGCGCTGCGTATGCCTTGTAGCGCTATAGAAATGCTAAATAGTAGTAGTAGTAGTAGTAATCTGTTCATAGTTATCTGGATAAATAAAAACCTGCCCTCTATATATCTCTGGATATTTCAGCAGCCTTTGATCTGATCGACCATTTATGTATCTTCTAAATCAACTACCCTACAGTGTTACCAACACCACACTTGACTGGTTTACATCATATCTAAAAAAACAGACAATATGCACTCCATTTTAACAATGAGTTATCTAACCCATTCACACTTGATTTTGGAGTACACCAAGGCTAGATACTTCCCCCAACATTGTTCAATATCTTCCTTGCACCTTTTCTTACCCTAATACAATCTCTCGGTTTCATTATGTTTGTTTATGTAGATGATATCCAAATACTCTGCCCACTGAACTTTTTCAACCAACAAGAAATATCCACTATCAACACTAAACTAAGGTCCATTACATCTTGGCACTGTGACAACAAACTTCTTTTAAACCCAAATAAATTCAAGGCACTGACCAAGGCCAAACAACCCTCCCCCTCCCCCATTCTTCTTGATGACACTCCCGTTAATCAGGTACACTCCAAAAGACTCCTGGGAGTTTTCTCGATACCACAAAAAAAAAAAAAAAAAATCACCCTTTATAATCAGGTAGCCCAGGTTGCACAATGTTCTTTTTACAAACTTTGTTTAATTAGATCTGTCCAACCTCTGTTACATCCTCCTGATTTAAATATTCTGATACATTCTTTGGTTATCAGCCAACTAGATTATTGCAACTCTCTATAAATGGGCCTCTGGACTAAAGATCGCTACAGACAATACAAAACACAGCAATCAAACTCATTAACCATCTTAGAAAATATGATCATGTTACATCTTATCTTAGAAATGCTACCAATTTCACAACGCATCGCCTACAAGATATTGTTATTGGTATTTAAGATTTATATCTTTGAGGAACCCACTTATCTTTACCATTACATGATTCCTTCCCTATGTCCCCTTACGGACCCTTAGATCCAACCAATAGGGAAATCATTCATGAACATTCTAGACACACTGTTCCCAGTTCAAAGTCCCAAACTCTGGAACTCCCTTCCGCTTTACATATGTCAGCAATCATCCTTAGCACAATTCACAGTTGACCTCAAAACTTTCTCATTTCGAGACACCTACTCCTAATTATTTGTTCAACAATTCTTCAGTACACACTTCTCCCTTTTCTTTTTTTCACTGAGGGACTGGTGGAACCAGCTGCAGTGCCTGGAAGCATGGGCAGGCTAACCTTCTGTGCCTTCCCCCCCCCCCCCTCAAGTGCAGCAAGCAATGATCAAACATTGTGCATGAACTTTTTCTCTCTAGTCATGGTGCACCTTGAATACTAGGTGAAGTTTTGGTCAGGGAAGGGTGAGCAAAATGATTAAGGAACTGGAACAGCAATTTATTTATTTAAGTACATTCATACCCCGCCTTTTGCCACAGTGATGCAGCCCCAAAGCGGCTTACAATGAACCAATTAAAATAAATACATTACAGTTACATTTTAATAATTAGAGTGGGAAAGCAGGAAAAGAAGGTTAGGATCTTCAGCTTGGAGAGGTGATGCCAGAGGGGATATAAGAGGTTTATGAAACAAGAGTGGAATGGGACAAGATGTACCATGAATGAGGGGACACTATGTGAAGACAAACTAAAATCTTGGAAAGTATATTTTCAGTCAATTCGCAATGAGTTCAATTCCCACTTCAGGCACAGGCAGCTCCTTGTGACTCTGGGCAAGTCACTTAACCCTCCATTGCCCCATGTAAGCCGCATTGAGCCTGCCATGAGTGGGAAAGCGCAGGGTACAAATGTAACAACAAGAAAATAGATACTATTGGAGATTCTACATGGAATGTTGCTATTTCCACTAGCAACATTCCATGTAGAAGGCTGCGCAGGCTTCTGTTTCTGTGAGTCTGACGTCCTGCATGTACGTGCAGGACGTCAGACTCACAGAAGCAGAAGCCTGTGCGGCCACATTGGTGATCTGCAAGGGCCAACTTCTACATGGAATGTTGCTAGTGGAATAGCAACATTCCATGTAGAATCTCAAATAGTAGCAACAGTGGAGGAGTGGCCTAGTGGTTAGGGTGGTGGACTTTGGTCCTGGGGAACTGAGTTTGATTCCCACCTCAGGCACAGGCAGCTCCTTGTGACTCTGGGCAAGTCACTTAACCCTCCATTGCCCCATGTAAGCCGCATTGAGCCTGCCATGAGTGGGAAAGCGCGGGGTACAAATGTAACAAAAAAAAAATGCAACTACAGAATCTGCTTTCAGAAAATGTGCACAAAGGCCAGTAATTTAGCTAAATATTTAAAGGTTTTGTTTCTAGAGGGCAAGTCCACTAGCTTTCTCAATGTCGCTTGTAATGAAAGCACATCCATTAGTTCTCCTCTCTCTTCAGACTAGCTCAAATTTTCAGTTTCATTTCAGTCTCCTCTATGTGTTTGAGAATACGCCAGACAGCTGTGAATAAGTCTTGTCATCTCTGCAGCGTGTGAAGATCTAAAGAAATTTCCCATTAAACTGATTTTACAGGTTTTCTGAGTTTGAGCTTGAAGGATTCCAGGTTATTGCTATACTTCATACTATGTTTGAGGCCTCATCAAATTCTATTTCAATACGAATTAGACAGGATCATCAGAAGATTTGCAGAAACTGCCAGAGATCGTTGGAACGGACCTAACGTTATACCGCTTGAGGGGTTTATTATTAAGATGTTGTTTCACCCTCCTGTGTAGCACTAGCAGGGCATTAATCCCCCACATCTTCAGCACACTGTTCAAACCCTGTATGCAGACAGACAGATGAGTTCAATCAGAAAGGTTCAAAATTCAACTTTATTTAATATACCGCATATCGAGATCAATCTAAACAGTTTACAACATAAAAAAAAAAGATAAATGGGCATAAGGAAGAAAATAAATGTAAACACACAAAAGGAAACTAGATTACAATTCAGAATAAGGAAAAAGGGATGCAAGGAAATATAATTAACCCTAAAAGGCAAACAGGGGTGAAGGGAATAAAGGAAGACACCCTAAGGCCCATGAACACAGACAAATTGAACAACAGGTGTGCGGATGTTATAATGCCGTTGTATCGCCGTTGTATCGCTCCATGGTGCGACCGCACCTGGAGTATTGTGTTCAGTACTGGTCTCCGTATCTCAAAAGATATAGTAGAATTGGAAAAGGTACAGCGAAGGGCGACGAAAATGATAGTGGGGATGGGACGACTTTCCTATGAAGAGAGGCTAAGAAGGCTAGGGCTTTTTAGCTTGGAGAAGAGACGGCTGAGGGGAGATATGATAAGAGTGTATAAAATAATGAGTGGAAGGGTCGGGTGGATGTGAAGCGACTGTTCACGCTATCCAAAAATACTAGGACTAGAGGGCATGAGTTGAAGCTACAGTGTGGTAAATTTAAAACGAAACGGAGAAAATATTTCTTCACCCAACGTGTAATTAGACTCTGGAATTCGTTGCCGGAGAACGTGGTACGGGCGGTTAGCTTGACGGAGTTTAAAAAGGGGTTAGATAGATTCCTAAAGGACAAGTCCATAGACCGCTATTAAATGGACTTGGAAAAATTCCGCATTTTTAGGTATAACTTGTCTGGAATGTTTTTACGTTTGGGGAGCATGCCAGGTGCCCTTGACCTGGATTGGCCACTGTCGGTGACAGGATGCTGGGCTAGATGGACCTTTGGTCTTTCCCAGTATGGCACTACTTATGTACTTATGTACTTATAACATGGAATCACTATATCCATCTTACATGGCCATAAAGGCCTTATTAAAAAAAAGCATGGTTTTAACACTACTTTGAAAATTTTTAATGAGCGTTCGACTTGGAAATGACAGGATGTGGAATCCCAGTGAGAAGGAGCAACAACATAGAAACAGGTGGATCTGGCACGATGCGAATGGACCTGTAAATGACTAGGAACAATGAGCAAATGCTGATTAGAAGACTACAAGGAACGTACTGGTGAGTAAAGAATAAGAATTGTGGAAACCAGTGTAATAACTAATATCTTGAAAATAATGCAAAAGTGAAGGGGGAGCTAGTGCTTTGATTTCGGGAGAGGAGCGACATCACCATATTTCTGGCACCAAGGATTAACTGAAGACAATATAACCGATACTGAGGAAGACCATGGAGTAAGGAGCTACAATAGTCCAAACAATTAAGAACCAAAGTATGTATGAGCAAATGAAGAGATTGTAAATCAAATAATGAGCAGGCAGCCTTAATTTCTCTGAGAAAAAGATGTCTTTTGGACGACAGACTAAATATGCCGAGTAAATGAGACACGATTATAACCAATGATCTTAACAGTATCTTTCTGTGGAACACGCAAACCTGCAAAGAGGAAGACATGAAAGAATAGAGGAACCAACCAGAAGACAAAAATGTCTCAAATTAGTATTTAACTTCAATTTATTTGTACTTAACCAATTAGCAATCTTAGCAAGTTTCAAAGAAACCTTTTCTAAGTTGATAGTTATCCTCAAGAGGAAAAATAAGTTGGACATCATCAACATAAATATAAAAAGTGATGCCTAGAGACTGCGAAAGAAGTGTAAGTGGAGAAAGAAAAACATTAAACAAAATAGGGCCCAGGACGGATGCCTGGGGTACTCCATATGACACATGAAGGGGGTTGTAGAGCGAGGGCAACTGTAATGGGGGTTCAAAGAGTGGATAAAGAACCTCTCCGAGACAGAAACTATTAAAGAGCATCTCCGAGAGAAAAATCCGTCCTTGAAACAAGGCAATGCAATGGCTTGGCAATGACCCAGTAATTAGGACTTGTATTCAATTAGCTTTCATGTCTAACTCTTAAACAGCCTTTGATTTAAAAAAAGAAGGGGGGAGGCAATGTCATCAATTAATTAAGAGATAAATGAATAAAGCAGATTAACTGGAAGTGAAAGTCCAAATGAAAGCAGAGCGAGACAAGATGCAGACATTGAAGGAGTAACAAGGGCCTGCGGTATCTGAACTCAGGAGACTTCTAACATCACATCAATTTTAAACAGAATACAAACAAATCATTTGGAATTTAGACATGAAGATTACGAGTATCTGCTAGTGGCTGAGGGACAGGTAGCAAGAGCTGTATGTTAGTCTCAGCATCTCTACCGCCTCCTCCTTCCCCCATCCTTCACCTCTAAGAATTCACTGTCACGCCATTTTTTTTTGCTTCAGTTTCCCACATTCTCTGTAGATATTTTCATTATTATTAATGGAAACTGCACAACAGCTGTTTTATTATTGGGTACATTTCTGTATTTAATGTACAGCTCTCTGTCTCCAATCACTCTTTATTTCTCCAGTAGCCCTGGAAGCCTCAGAGGAACAGAAACATGAGCACAGTTAAATAATAAGTCATTCTGAGCCCCCGTTTTGCATTTGAAAGCAACAGAAAAGCATAAGCTCCACATGTACAGCTCCAAGTTTTTACCATGTGTTCATTACCTAAGAGCAGTGTTCAGCTGAAGGTGCCAAATATAGAACTCTGCATTTTTGAAAAAGACAACATGCAAATGTGCTTGTTCATGGACCCAATTACTAGCACAGGGGACCTTTTACAAACCAGCGGTAAGCCAAACGTGGGCTTACCACACGCTAATTTGGGGCTACTGCCAGCCCAATGTGGGCACTGGTGTAGTTCCAGCCTCAGCACGAGCCATTTCCTGCACTAGGAAAAAATTGGCCCGTATTTTTTTTTACAGCGGCGCTAACGTGGCAGTATTCAGGCAGCGCCGTGTGCTACGCAGTTACCGCGAGAGCCCTGGGTGGCAGTACGTATTCTCCCTCTCCCCCTGCATGGCCACGCGATAAGAGCAATATTAGCAGATGGCCACATCTTTTTCAGCGTTTTTATATACTGCAGTAAAAATGGCCTCAATACGCAGCAAAAACGCCCCCTGCCGCTAGCGCAGGGCCCTTTTTACTGCAATCTATTTAAAAAGGGTTTAATAATAACTTTAATTTGTACGTAAGCTTATGTTCTTTGAAGTATTTTAATACATCTCCGAGCAGAGTAAATGAAGCAGCTATGCAAACGCCATCAGACAATTTGGTCAACGTTCAGATAAATGGCCTTTCCTTTCGCCCATCAACACACTGAACAGTATGTTCAACTGATGGACCTCTTGCTCTTCTAGTCCCACATGTATCCCGTGGTTACCCTACCAATATAGTCCACAGTGATTTTTTTTTTTTTTTTGGGGGGGGGGGGGGGGGGGGGGGGGAGGGAAACATCCCTACCAGATCAATAGTAGCTCTTTTAGAAACTGCTTTACTCAGGCTCATTTCCTGTTCTTTTTCTCTATCTGCATATTTTCAGCTTTTTTACTCCTCTTTCTTCAATAAGTTTACAAAAGCTCTTTACTTGGATGGACCATTCAGGTCTTTATCTGCCGTCATTTACTATGTTACTTCTATGAAACCATTGGGATCTGTCCATGATAGTGTCCCTGCGAAATTGCTTAAGGACTGCTCGACTCTAATTCCTGTGCTTCAGCATTTAGTGCACTATTAATGCAATTTTTTTTTTTACTGCGATTACATTTTTTATCATGATCCAAATTTCTAACTCCCGTCCGTTGACCAGCATTGCTTTCTCTCCCCTGCCTACTCTATTTCACGTTGGCATAACATAACAGAGTAAAGACATTGGCGTCAGTTGCAAGTAGCATGTGAGAATCGCTGCCGCAGGTCCTATGACGTGTCAGATACAATAAATGCGGTGGGGGGGGGGGGGGGGAGTCCACCTACACCACCACTGGATGGCTGCGGGTCCCAATTTGTTTGTTGATATAAGCCACCACCATCAGGTTGTCTGTGATGAGTCGTCAAGACACAGGTGAACTCTGATTCTCTGGTGCCGAAGGAAGGCTGCCAATACCACCACCATAATCTTGGCAGATGATCCTGGTGCCCTGGCGAGATCCAAGGGCAAAGCCCTGAACTGGAAGTGATGGCCCAGTACCACAAAACGTAGACACCTGTGAAGCAGGGGCCCATATGGGTATATGCAAGTATGCCTCCTTCTCCAGCTTGAACTGAGGCTGTGACTGCTCTTAGTGTTTTCGAGCTTCATGTTGCCACTATTTGGGGTTCTGCAAGGTACTTATGACCTGGCTTGGCCACTGTTGGAAACAGGATACTGGGCTAGATAGACCACTGGTCTGACCCAGTATGGCTTTTCTTATGTTCATGCAAAAGTGAGACACTCTGAGGCAGCGGAATGAACAAAAAGGTGCTTTCCTGCTTTGGGACAATGAAGTACACAGAGTATCTGCATTGTTCCTGTTCAGCCTGGGGAAGAATGGCCCGGAGTACCAGCAAGGAATCTACAGTGGCCTGAACCTCAACCGCTTTTATTCCCTTTTGACAAGGAGGCTTCAATATCCTTGCACACTGAACAAACTTCTTCTCCCAGTGCCTCCAAAACAGCCAGCAGCTCACTTGACAGAAAGGGAGCTCCAAACCCATTCCTCTACAGTTTGCGCCACGATCTGGCTCAAATGAGCTAGGCCTTGCAGCCAGCGCAGTCTTGCCTACATTTCCCAGACACTGAGGTTTCAGCATGTCTGCACTAGCTTTGCTTCCAGTGTATCTGTAGCATTCCAGCCTCGTCTGGGAGGACATAGTTCATAGCAAGGGGATATCACTCAAACAAAGGCAAAATAACACCAATGGAGGGATATGTAGCCTAAGAATAGTGCGCAGCTCCGATGGAGCTTTACACTAAAGCGGCCATCCACTCTGATGACATTACTTCCTCCTCAACAAGGAGACTTCAAGGAGCAACTGGGTGGGAGCACTCCAACTTATAACCTTCTGTAAGAATATCCATGATTTTGGCATATACCTCTCAAAACTCCTGAAGATGTCTTTCCACTGGAGGAAAAGAAGAGTGGACCAGCCTCACATCATTGCGAAGCTCGGGAGGCATTAGACACTCTAGCTAAAAGGAAGACTGGCATGCCTCAAAGTGGGACTTCCAACCATATTGCTGACTACCAGGCCAGTACCGTCTGCTATCTTGAAATCAAGATTTAGAGCCCCTTGAAGACAGATGACCAGAGACTTTCGGCTTCCCCTCCAGCAACTGCTGTGGCTTAGTTTCCCCAAGTTACTGAGATCTTCACCAAATAGCCACTTGCCCTGAAAGAGCAGTTTAATTAGATGTGACTTTCACTCTGCATCCGATGTACTGTAACAGTCAAAGACATACAGCGGGCCATAATCTATAACATATCATAAATAGCATCAACCAAGTAGGCCAACCCTGCTTCCAGCTGGGCGTTATGGTGCTTGTCTTGTGTTGCAGACTTTTTGGCACTTCAGGCATGCTCTAGCCATGAACAAGCTACACAATGTCGCTTGAAGGCCCAAAGAGACAACTTCAAAGGCTTGTTTCAACGAGCCTTCTAGCTTCCTATCCTGTAGGTAATTTAAGGCAATACCCCCTTCCAACGGCAAGCTGGTCTTCTTAGTCACCACCATAACAAAGGAGTCCACCTTATGAAGATGCAATTTCTCTTTCTCCTCCAGAACCAACACGTAGAGGCGAGCCACAGCTCTTCCCACTCTCAGCCCCACATCCATTGAGACCCATTCTGCTGTAATCAGCTCCTGAATGTCTGGATGCATCTGGAAGGCCTTAGAAGGACCTCTAAGCCCACTCATGAGAGACGAAGATGGAACTCCTGACGTCAAAATCAGTGGTTCCTCAATGGAAAGCACGGTCCATACCTCAGAAATAAGTAATGAGCTCCTCTTTATTTTGGGTCATCCCTCTTCTCAGGAGGAAGCTCTCTCTTCACTAAGAGCTCCTTCAATGATGGTTCCTCAGAATAGACCAAGGCCACATCAGATAAGAAAGGAGAAGCAGAGACAGACCTCTAGGAGTGGACAGATGAGGATAAATGAGATCTCTTATTAGCCAGAGTGGCAGCCAGGTGAGAAACTGAGGCACTTTGCAGCAACTCTGCCTGTCCCTGCTTCAGTAAATAGGCCTGGTTAAGAGCAATATAAACTCCAGAGAAAACAAAGATCCTGAAGCAGCTGAATGCTCTGTTGGACCCTGAAGTTCTAAAATGGCAGCTGTGCTTTGTGTGTGATCAGAGGCTGTTACTCACTGCCAGTCAGCCCCGACAAAATAGCATCCATTCTCACATTCTCCTGTATCAAACTACAGACCAGCCTCGTCATAGCGCCCAAAGTCCCCAGCATATTTGGATGCTGTGCCAAATCCAAAGATGTGCTGTCGCTGACCGTTTCCCCTACATCATACAGGATTCCTGGCTTGCATTCAATACCAACGACAGCCAGTGGGCCCACAGTGGCTGAAAACCGCTTAACTGCCTCTGCAAGACTTACCCCAGCTGAGAAAGAATCAGGACCGATACTCTGCCCATTGCTCTCCAGCAAACCTTTTTTTTTTTTAAGGTTGTTGTGCTGGAAAAGTTTAGCTACACAGGAAACAGAGGAGAGCTGAAGGGAGGGAAGAACTACACTTGCGAGGCACCAGAGACAGGGATCTGAAGACCTCCAGATATGATTCTACAGATTCAAGCCACTTGCAAAACTCAACTGGAGAGCAGCTGACCAACTGGACCAGGAGCAAATCACTCAGAACCAGAGGCTAAAAAGTGTGTCCATCCACCTGCTGGAGACAGGAAATACTGAGGAGCTGGACTGGATGTCAAGAGAGATGGCTCAGCTCAGATTTCAGTTCTGTCTCCATCTCCTGGTTGATGGACACAACTACCCACAGGTTCTGGAATAGCGGGAAGCTAAGTAATGGAATGAGGATTTCTCTGCTATGTATGTAAAGACCATCTATCATTTCCCAAAGCAAAGTTAAGTCCAGCACTGTGGTCAAACTTCAACCTAAATCGCCAGTTCAACTGACCAAATACTCACTGGTCTCCTTCACAGGCAAACAGTTTCCCCACATACAAACAGTTGCATCTGAATACATTCTCAGGAATTTACACACATACAAATCATTCTGCAAGTCCCCCACAAGTCCTACTAGTCACTGCTGAATGGACTAAAATCTCTCTCCTCCCTCTCTCACCCACTGCCCGTCGTATAATCACTAGTCAGGATATCCACAATGAATACGCATGAGAGAGATACAGTGGGGGAAATAAGTATTTGATCCCTTGCTGATTTTGTAAGTTTGCCCACTGACAAAGACATGAGCAGCCCATAATTGAAGGGTAGGTTATTGGTAACAGTGAGAGATAGCACATCACAAATTAAATCCGGAAAATCACATTGTGGAAAGTATATGAATTTATTTGCATTCTGCAGAGGGAAATAAGTATTTAATCCCTCTGGCAAACAAGACCTAATATTTGGTGGCAAAACCCTTGTTGGCAAGCACAGCGGTCAGACGTCTTCTGTAGTTGATGATGAGGTTTGCACACATGTCAGGAGGAATTTTGGTCCACTCCTCTTTGCAGATCATCTCTAAATCATTAAGAGTTCTGGGCTGTCGCTTGGCAACTCGCATCTTCAGCTCCCTCCATAAGTTTTCAATGGGATTAAGGTCTGGTGACTGGCTAGGCCACTCCATGACCCTAATGTGCTTCTTCCTGAGCCACTCCTTTGTTGCCTTGGCTGTATGTTTTGGGTCATTGTCGTGCTGGAAGACCCAGCCACGACCCATTTTTAAGGCCCTGGCGGAGGGAAGGAGGTTGTCACTCAGAATTGTACGGTACATGGCCCCATCCATTCTCCCATTGATGCGGTGGAAGTAGTCCTGTGCCCTTAGCAGAGAAACACCCCCAAAACATAACATTTCCACCTCCATGCTTGACAGTGGGGACGATGTTCTTTGGGTCATAGGCAGCATTTCTCTTCCTCCAAACACGGCGAGTTGAGTTCATGCCAAAGAGCTCAATTTTTGTCTCATCTGACCACAGCACCTTCTCCCAATCACTCTCGGCATCATCCAGGTGTTCACTGGCAAACTTCAGACGGGCCGTCACATGTGCCTTCCGGAGCAGGGGGACCTTGCGGGCACTGCAGGATTGCAATCCGTTATGTCGTAATGTGTTACCAATGGTTTTCGTGGTGACAGTGGTCCCAGCTGCCTTGAGATCATTGACAAGTTCCCCCCTTGTAGTTGTAGGCTGATTTCTAACCTTCCTCATGATCAAGGATACCCCACGAGGTGAGATTTTGCGTGGAGCCCCAGATCTTTGTCGATTGACAGTCATTTTGTACTTCTTCCATTTTCTTACTATGGCACCAACAGATGTCTCCTTCTCGCCCAGCGTCTTACTGATGGTTTTGTAGCCCATTCCAGCCTTGTGCAGGTGTATGATCTTGTCCCTGACATCCTTAGACAGCTCCTTGCTCTTGGCCATTTTGTAGAGGTTAGAGTCTGACTGATTCACTGAGTCTGTGGACAGGTGTCTTTCATACAGGTGACCATTGCCGACAGCTGTCTGTCATGCAGGTAACGAGTTGATTTGGAGCATCTACCTGGTCTGTAGGGGCCAGATCTCTTACTGGTTGGTGGGGGATCAAATACTTATTTCCCTCTGCAGAATGCAAATAAATTCATATACTTTCCACAATGTGATTTTCCGGATTTAATTTGTGATGTGCTATCTCTCACTGTTACCAATAACCTACCCTTCAATTATGGGCTGCTCATGTCTTTGTCAGTGGGCAAACTTACAAAATCAGCAAGGGATCAAATACTTATTTCCCCCACTGTATGCACACCAAGGAGGCAGTGCATGAAAATCTCTCATATGTATACCCATTGTGGATATCCTGCCTGTGGACCTTGAGGACCGGAATTGAGTAGCCGTGCACTAGGGTGTCACAAAGAAACGTTGAGCCATTGGGATGTTTAGGCTCCTGTTACACAACTTCCTAAAACCCAAGTGATAATGGCACAGATTTATGATTATCAAAAGTACAGCAGCATCATGATTCATTCAGACACATGAACAACAAAGACTGGCTGGATATGAAAAATTCAAACAATGTTTCCCAAAATCTTATGGATTTTGTGCCCTAGAGGAAAGTGACTGGAAAGAATGAAAAACAGAATTTATGGTTTGTTTTAGCTTGCAAATTAGTTGATTTCACAGAATAGTTATTGGCTCTGCAGCCTTCAGCAGTAAAACCTCACTCAAGAATAGACTTTGCCCCTGCCACAGACTGAGTACAATTTATCCCAAGTACGTGTCACTTTGTCGCGCACTGATCGTAGACTGGTTCACTGAGGACCAAAACCCGTAGATGGTGACAGATGAAACATTTAGATTTGATCAATGTCCCTCATTTGAAATATTTTAATACAACAAATGCTCTATTGCTGAGAGAGGCTATTTTTAAGTCAGGAAAGAAGCTATAAAACACTAATTTCTTCACATTATTTACATTTTTTTTTTTTTTTTTAGGGAAGGCAGGAAAGAGGTTTCTCTGGTAGTCATTTGTCACCAGAGACCTGACTGGTTAGAAAAATTCTTGAAAGAGAAATTTTTCATTCTGCACCCGCAGCTCTCAAATCTCCAATCCAGTCTCTTCACTTCAGCCTTGCCAGGAAAGGGCTCCCCTCTTTTTAAAGTGCAGGATTTTGCTGATCATGTTGGCTTTGTGCCCCTCTCCTGCAGCTCCACTGCAGAATAAAGCAGACACTTGGTCTTAATCAACAGAAATACTACAAGCAATGGGAAACTGTCAAAGAATTTCCAAACGAGCTCGATAAAGCCTGGCAGAGAAAGATGCGACTAATTCAGAGCACTGGGGCAGATCATAATTTCATCATCAGTATTAGCCTCCAAGCAAGCTGTATGAAAACCAGCTTTAACATAAATAACCCATCAAAGATATTGATTTCAACACTATTCTCCAAGTAAAGACAAATGAATGGCTCAGGATGGAAATGTTCTATTCCTACTCTGAGCAATAATGAAATCTACAAGAGAAATCCTTTGACATTGTCAGCAAGGGACATGGTTTATGTGGCTTATAAAGAAGCTTAGATGGGGAAACCATTAAGTCCCAGCGTGAAACAGGAAGAAAAATCCTTGAACTGCAAGAGACTGTGAAAGTTCCAGTTCCACATACTTATCCCAAATGACATTTCCCCAGTAAAAAAGATGTGAATCAGAGTGTTCTGCCTTAGCGGGATATCTGCACTTCTCCATGGTGCAACCGTACCTCAAATACTGTGTGCAATTCTGATCCTAATGGTAAAGTTGGTTAGCTTAGCAGAGTTTAAAAAGGGGTTAGACGGTTTCCTAAAAAACAAGTCCATAAACCACTACTAAATGGACTTGGGGAAAATCCACAATTTCAGGAATTACATGTATAGAATGTTTGTACTTTTGGGAAGCTTGCCAGGTACCCTTGGCCTGGATTGGCCGCTGTCGTGGGCAGGATGCTGGGCTCGATGGACCCTTGGTCTTTTCCCAGTGTGGCATTACTTATGTACTTTTCTTTGCTTTTAATTTTTATCTGTAAACCGTTTGTTCTGTTTGTCAGTTAGGGGCCTTTTTATGAAGCGGCGGTAAGCCCAACACAGGCTTATCATTCGCTAAAAGGGAAGTATTGCCGGGCTACCGCAGCAGCCTGGCGGAAGTTCCCTCCCCTAGCGCACGCCATTTCCGGCACTGCAAAAAACTTTAAATTTTCGTACCGCTGGTGTGAACCCAGCAGAAATCAAACAGTGCTACATGCTGCCCGGTAACCACCAGGTTAGCGTGGGAGCCCTTACCGCCACCTCACTAGGTGGCGGTAAGTGCTCCCCCCCCCCCCCCCCGAAATGGCAGCACGGCAAGAGGTTTACTTGCCACGCAGTCATTTCTTTAAGAAAAGGGATACCTACCTTTTACCCACTGCAGTAAAAGGGGGCCTCGGCAAACGTCAAAAAAAACACACACCAATGCCAGCGCAGGCCCCCCCCTTTGCCACAGCCACATAAAAGGACCCCCTTAAAGCAGTATATCAAGTCATGAATAAATAAATCATCACATCTCAAGATAAAGGGAAGGCTGATGAAAATAATAAAAGGGACAGGAGGACTTCCCTATGAGGTTAAGGCTCGTCAGCTTGGAGAAGAGAAGGCTGAGAGGAGATATGATAGAGGTCTATAAAATACTGAGTGGAGTGGAACGAGTAGATGTGAATCACATGTTTACACTTTCCAAAAATACAAGGACTAGGGAACACGCAATGAAGGTACTAAGTAGTAAATTTTAAATACTACTACTACTTAGCTTTTCTATAGCGCTACTAGATGTACGCAGCGCTGTACACTTGAACATGAAGAGACAGTCCCTGCTCGACAGAGCTTACAAAAATAAACTGGAGAGAAGTATTTCTTCACTCAACCTGTAATTAAACTCTGGAATTCATTGCCAGAAAAGGTGGCAAAGTGGTTAGTGTGGTAGGGTTAATAAAGGTTTGGACAAGTTCCTAAAAGAAAAGTCCATAAGCCATTATTAAGATGGCCTTGGGAAATCCACTGCTTATTTCTAGGATAAGCAGCATAAAATCTGCTAGGTACTTACGACCTGGATTGGCCATTGTTGGAAACCAGATACTGGGCTTGGACCTTTGATCCATATCATTATGGCAATGCTTACGTTCTTATGAAGGTACAAAAACCAGCAAAAATATACAACCTGCCTTTACTGCTTATGTACAATATACCAATGTACTCAACAAATAAAACCAGAGTCAGTGAACCTTGATTTCTTGTTTTAAACGTGCAAGTGCTTAGCACCAATACCACAAAGACAGGGAGCAAATGTATTGTCACCATGCATGAGCACATCTGTACAGAAATAGGAGTGCCACCGAGTCTAAGAATCAGGGCTCAGTGGATACCTGTGGGAAAGGAGAAACTCACAGATACACCCACTACCTCTGCCATGGTTCTCCAGTTTGAAAGCAAAGGATGAGAGGGGTGAACATTAGAGAGAAGATGCTGAACACTTGAGGGACTGGGGGGCTTTTACAAAAGTGGGTGAATGCTGGAGAGGTAAAGAGAGCAAACGCCTCCTGTTCCTTATCTCCCTGAAGTTAGCAATGCAAACTTGGACAGTTTGGGACTGCAGTACCATGTGTCCAGCCGCAGGTGAGAGAAATACGGTGATAGAGTGGAGGGACTGGAGATTGATGGTGTGAGAAAAGGTAGTAAGAGATGGTAAATTAACTGGATGAAAAGTGGTTGGATTGAGAGAGAGAAACTGGGTGGTGATTTTTTTAAGTCAACAGTAGTAATAGGAATGAGGGGCATGAAAGAAAACCAGAGACTGTGCTGGGGCATGGGTGGGATAGAGATCATGAAGGGTATGATTGAGAGAAAGTCAGGAGTGGGAAACAGGAAAAGAGGGTGGTGAGAAAAGTCAGAGGTGGTGAGAAGAAGGGGGAAGGGAAAAAGAGAGACATTCTCAGAAGGTAATGGATGCGGAGGGAGAGCACTAGAGGTGGTGACCGCCAGGTGTGAGCGCCACCAGGGCATTGGAGGGAGGAAGGGAGCAGAGAGCAAGTGGATGATTAAAGTCAGGGAGTAAAGCTCAGTGCATATCTTTGCACAACACTACCAAGATTATAACAGTAACCCTTAACCCATCCAAATACTGGAATATACACAATTGTCAAAGTTCCTGACCCACTGACAAGAATGAATCCAATTTCATCCCCCTTTTCTCCCAGAGTAGACAAACTAGATATGTCAGTAGTTCATGAAACAATTTGGGAATTCAATGTTGTTCCCACTGCAGATGACACGTCAACTGCTCTATCACTGCAGAAAAACTCAAGAGCCTGTACAGTGCCACAAAAGGTGACATGGGTGGTCTGTCAATAGTTCCCACTGCTGTGATTTACACTCTGAAGCCAGTGCAGCTCCTACACAAACATCTTGGTCTCATTTCCTCTGGAACAGAGTAGCCTAAGGGTAAGAGCAGCACTGCGAACCATGACGTTTGACACGAGGGCGGGGCCCGGAGCGATTTCCCACCCCCCACCCGCCTCCCTGCCAACCCCTTCGTTGTTCTGCCATTGCTCCGCCCTCGAGGGCTGGGCCCGGAGCGATTTTGGTGGCTTCACCACCACGAACCTTCTTGAAGGAAGTCAGGGCTTGGCTTCACTGACGTCAGTGTCCTCAGAACGTTGAGGGTGAGTTTTATTATAGTAGATATGTCTTGGCTGCACTGAGTTTCAAAAGATGAGAATTAACCCAAGAGTGAATCAAAAAGAAGTTTGTAATGTTGGAAAATCTGATATTACGGGAATCAAAATAAATATATAATCTGCATATGGGCAACCACAGTGACCAGATAAATCCAGAACCAAACCAAAAGAACTCAAACACACTGAACAGAATCAGAGACAATGGTGAACCCTGTGGAACAGCAAAGTCTGACCTCCAAGTAAATGAAAAAAATCATCTTCTTCTTTACACAATATGATCTATTTCTCAGAAAACCTTATATCCATTTATAATCAGCTCTAGACATCCCATATTCACTCAATTTATTCATGAGGATATCATGATCCATTGTGTCCAATGCTCCCGAAATAATCAAATTGGAGCAAAACACAGTGAATTCCCTGGCTAAAGAACTTTTTGAACTTTAGAAACCAAAAATACTACTAATAATTCTGTATTATGCAGAGTCCTGAATCCAAAATGAAAATTATACAGACAATGAAAAGACTCCAAATATGATGTAATTAGCAACACAACTACTGATTCCATACGTTTTGTCATCCATGGAATACTGGCCACTGGTCAAAAATTGGATACAACTGATAAATCAGCTCCGTGTGATTTTGGAATAGGAGCTAAAATAATTTGTCCCGATTCTAAAGGAAATATCCCATCCTTCAATAGGGTAATTAACCAACATCGTAAGCCAAACTATTAATTCTGATGAAATATCTTTCAATAAGAAGGACAAGTATCCACTAAACACGATTTATGGGAACATTTCTTCAGAGAGGTCACTGTAGCCACATCTACTAATAGAAAAGATGACCATTCCCTGTCTACTGGGGAATTGTCAGTTTCTGGCACAATATTTTTAAATGATTGTCTAATAAGTTTTACCTTATCTATAAAGTAATTCGCCTTCAGTTGAAAATGGTTGTAAAGATTCTGGAATATCAACCACTGATGATACCCGTGTAAGTTTATTAAAGATATTATTAAACAAACGTTTTTGATTTACCATCAACTTCCCATCCTCTATGTTGAACTGAAAGTCTCTCCACTCTCAAGAGATCATGCATCTGGTTGAACCACTGCAAAAGGGTCAGAGGTAAAGGTTGAATCCATTGCAATAAAATGCAGTTCTTCGCTAATAAAACAGGATTTACGCAAGAAGACTGCTGATCCTTGGACTCTCTCTAATATAGTCCTTTACATCCGGTAAGTTTTGCTGTGGGGTGGCATCCCAACGATGGTTATACATCATCCTGAATAGCTCAGAACCTCAGACCCCTCGGCATTTGCTTCTCTCGTTGAAGCTCTCCAGCTGCTGTTATTTCTGTCCGAAGGCTCATATTGTTTACTATTAATACCTAGACATTTTGTGTACGTTCATATTTTTATTGAGCTCAAATCGATTTTTATATAATTTGCATTTAGTGAATATTACATTAACTCATCTGGGAGGAAAATGCTAACATATCGTAAAACAGTAATATAACAAAGCAAGGCTGCAATTACAGCACCAGGATCAATACAGGTTTTCAGACTTCCTGACATTTTTGTTTTTTTAGCTATAGCCATTTTCCTATCTCACGGGGGATCAGAAAGTTGAGGGTTTAGATGCGATACGTCTGAAATGATACTGCTAGATTCTGATTTCTTACCTGATAGGGAGCTGGAATCTATTCTGCAGAAAACTAAACTTGCTTGGCTTGCTAGAGACTACGAAGCAGGTAACATAGTAGATGACGGCAGAAAAAAAGACCTGCACGGTCCATCCAGTCTGCCCAACAAGATAACTCATATGTGCTACTTTTTGTGTATACCCTACCTTGATTTGTACCTGTCCTCTTCAGGGCACAGACCGTATAAGTCTGCCCAGCACTATCCCCGCCTCCCATCCACCAGCCCCACCTCCCAACCACCGGCTCTGGCACAGACCGTATAAGTCTGCCCAGCACTATCCCCGCCTCCAAACCACCAGTCCCGCCTCCCACCACCGGCTCTGGCACAGACCGTATAAGTCTGCCCAGCACTATCCCCGCCTCCCACCATAAAATCTGTTATAAATTCCCTTTTACATTTATATCTTTATTGACAAGCAAATGCAGAAGGCAATAATGATCAATGTCATAGTATTCATCAACATCAGCATAATTCAACACATTCATATACAGACATTTTTAAAATACTCCCCCCGCCCTCAAACCCCAACTGCCTTCACCCCTGCCCCAAATACAGCTCAAATAAATCTTTACAAAATCTTCTGAAATTATTCAGATTCTGCCAATGCAATAAGTTAATATTTTGACATCCAAATCATTCAATAATGCTGAACGTACTCTCAAAGTTAAAGGTGTCTAGACAAGGAGACCAAAGTTTTACAAAGTGCTTTTTTTTCTTTCCGACCTCTATGTTCAACGGAAAGTCTCTCCATTCTGAAGAGATCATGCATCTGGTTGCGCCACTGCAAAAGGGTCGGAGGTAAAAAGCTGACTCCATTGCAATAAAAGAAAGCGCTTCGTTCATAAACAGGATTTACACAAGAAGAGTGCCGATACTTGGACTCCCTTGGTAAAACCATCCTTTACATCCAGTAAGATTCACTGTGGGGGTGGCATCCCAATGACAGCTATACATTTGACTCAAGACCAAAAAGATTGCCAAAACTGAAAAAAAATCAAAGAACAATCCCAAAAACAGTGCTTATATGTTGCTTCCGATATCCCACACTTGAGACAAATCCCGTCTATTGGGAACCCGTTTTTTTGGCTCAGGCAGGGTGAATATACTTGCAACAGAAGTTCCTAATAATTGGTACATTCCACTACAGGAATGAGAGTATGGCGTAGGTCCCAAAATCCCATGTCCATTCAGTCACCACTGCCCGGAGAGGCACTGTGCCCACAATCGCTTTACTCCTTCATAATATTGGCCAACAAAACCTTTCTGGACTGCTGCAAGAGGCCAATACTCCTCAAATGAAGATTCTTGAAAGTCCACTCTGTTACTGCTACCAAAGAAAATAAATGTCAGACTTGCATGTAAGGATACCAGTCACGAGGCAGGAAACCATAAGTGCACTGCACTGTGGAATAGTCCAACATTGCAGGCTCATCATCCTCCACAAGGTGGAGCAACATCTGCAATACCACCATCCCATAACACTTATAACAGGGATCCCTAAAACCCGGGGGAAAATCAGCATTACCCATCATCAAACAACGGGAATGCAAACCTTTACTCACTGTCCAGGTCCAACGCACAGGCTTTAATAAAATATGTCTTGTTAGTCCACTAGGCAAACATCCCTTCTTAACATGTGGAGGAGTGGCCTAGTGGTTAGGGTGGTGGACTTTGGTCCTGAGGAACTGAGTTTGATTCCCACTTCAGGCACAGGCAGCTCCTTGTGACTCTGGTCAAGTCACTTAACACTCCATTGCCCCATGTAAGCCGCATTGAGCCTGCCATGAGTGGGAAAGCGCAGGGTACAAATGTAACAAAAATAAAATAGATACTATTGGAGATTCTACATGGAATGTTGCTACTATTGGAGATTCTACATGGAATGTTGCTATTCCACTAGCAACATTCCATGTAGAAGCCTGCGCAGCCACATTGGTGATCTGCAAGGGCCGACTTCTACATGGAATGTTGCTAGTGGAACAGCAACATTCCATGTAGAATCTCAAATAGTAGCAACAGTGGAGGAGTGGCCTAGTGGTTAGGGTGGTGGACTTTGGTCCTGGGGAACTGAGGAACTGAGTTCGATTCCCACTTCAGGCACAGGCAGCTCCTTGTGACTCTGGGCAAGTCACTTAACCCTCCATTGCCCCATGTAAGCCGCATTGAGCCTGCCATGAGTGGGAAAGCGCAGGGTACAAATGTAACAAAAATAAAATAGATACTATTGGAGATTCTACATGGAATGTTGCTACTATTGGAGATTCTACATGGAATGTTGCTATTCCAGTAGCAACATTCCATGTAGAAGGCTGCGCAGGCTTCTGTTTCTGTGAGTGTGACGTTCTGCACGTACGTGCAGGACGTCAGTCTCACAGAAGCAGAAGCCTGCGCGGCCACATTGGTGATCTGCAAGGGCCGACTTCTACATGGAATGTTGCTAGTGGAACAGCAACATTCCATGTAGAATCTCAAATAGTAGCAACAGTGGAGGAGTGGCCTAGTGGTTAGGGTGGTGGACTTTGGTCCTGGGGAACTGAGGAACTGAGTTCGATTCCCACTTCAGGCACAGGCAGCTCCTTGTGACTCTGGGCAAGTCACTTAACCCTCCATTGCCCCATGTAAGCCGCATTGAGCCTGCCATGAGTGGGAAAGCGCAGGGTACAAATGTAACCAAAATAAAATAGATACTATTGGAGATTCTACATGGAATGTTGCTACTATTGGAGATTCTACATGGAATGTTGCTATTCCAATAGCAACATTCCATGTAGAAGGCTGCACAGGCTTCTGTTTCTGTGAGTGTGACGTTCTGCACGTACGTGCAGGACGTCAGTCTCACAGAAGCAGAAGCCTGCGCGGCCACATTGGTGATCTGCAAGGGCCGACTTCTACATGGAATGTTGCTAGTGGAACAGCAACATTCCATGTAGAATCTCAAATAGTAGCAACAGTGGAGGAGTGGCCTAGTGGTTAGGGTGGTGGACTTTGGTCCTGGGGAACTGAGGAACTGAGTTCGATTCCCACTTCAGGCACAGGCAGCTCCTTGTGACTCTGGGCAAGTCACTTAACCCTCCATTGCCCCATGTAAGCCGCATTGAGCCTGCCATGAGTGGGAAAGCGCAGGGTACAAATGTAACAAAAATAAAATAGATACTATTGGAGATTCTACATGGAGTGTTGCTACTATTGGAGATTCTACATGGAATGTTGCTATTCCACTAGCAACATTCCACGTAGAAGGCTGAGCAGGCTTCTGTTTCTGTGAGTCTGACGTCCTGCACGTACGTCAGACTCACAGAAGCAGAAGCCTGTGCGGCCACATTGGTGTAGAATCTCAAATAGTAGCAACAGTGGAGGAGTGGCCTAGTGGTTAGGGTGGTGGACTTTGGTCCTGGGGAACTGAGTTTGATTCCCACTTCAGGCACAGGCAGCTCCTTGTGACTCTGGGCAAGTCACTTAACCCTCCATTGCCCCATGTAAGCCGCGTTGAGCCTGCCATGAGTGGGAAAGTGCGGGGTACAAATGTAAAAAAAAAAAAAAAAAGACTAGTCACTGCCCAGCGAGTGCTCAAAGACACATCACAAAAATCAAATGTAATAAAAATCATATGTAGTGAAATTGGTGACGCTGTATGCTTTTAAATCCGGGATACTCAAGCCCTCATCTGCTTCAAAAGTTGCAAGGTTCAAAGGCTCAATTGCACCTTCTTTGTCCCCATAAACAAAAAATGCCAAATAGTGGTATTCCAAACATGCAAGTCCTTAGGTTTCAAAATTATAGGCAGATGTTGTAATATATGCATCCATTTTGGTAAAATTGTCATCTTCAGCAATTGCACCCTGCCCCACAGAGAAATAGGCAAGGTACGCCAATGCTTACAAAGGGCCTGGATTTCCTGCAGAAGTCTTGTTACATTATAGGAGTATATACTTGGGAGATGACGAGTAATAACTAAGCCCAAATATTTCAATTGATCACCCACCCAATGAAGAGGAAAAGAACCCCCCATCTAGTTTCAAGATCCTCAGTCAAACTCATAGTTTCTGATTTATCCACACTGATCCATAATTACAAAATGTGACCGAGGAAATTCAGGGTCTAGAAACATGGTTAGTAAATCATCTGCAAATAAGGCTAATTTCAGATTCTGTGTCCCTACTGGCTAACTATGGATTGCAGGATCAGCCTGGATTTTTAAGAGCTAAGGGTTCCATACAGAGCACAAAAGAATAGGGAGGGACAAGGGGCACCTCTGGCAGGCACCCTGCCCAACTGAGAAGGGGACTTGCACCCAAGGTTCAACATACAGCAATTGAATCCATTCTAAAACGGAGCCCTGAAAGCCAAAGTGACACAGGACTTCCCACATATATGGCTAAGAGATTGTATCAAAAGCTTTTTCAATTTCTGAGCTCACCACGATGGTCTCTAACTCTTTACATATAGCCACCTCCATAGCGCATAACAGGCCTCTTACATTAGCTATTGCATTATGCCCCTTCACAAAGCCAACTTGATGAGAAGCCACCAAGTACAGTAGAATATTGCTAAGCCTATTGGCCAAAATTTTAACATATATCTTAATGTCCACATTCAATAGCGACATGGGCTGATAGTGGCTTGGGGATCTTTTCTTGGTTTAGGGATTTTAACCATGAGTGCCCTATTCATGGAAAGGGGAAACTGGTTATTTTCATGGGCTTCCTTGTACACCACCAGGAGTGTGGGGATCACCCTATGCTGTAGAATCTTATAAAATTCCAATAGCAAACCATCTGGACCAGGAGTTTTATGGCACACAGAGGTCTTAAATGCATGCTGCACTTGCCACGGGTCCAGAGGAGCAATAAGTATCTCCAAATAAATTCCCTTTTAGAGATGTTACTCAAGAGGTTGTTATAGATCCAAAAATACAATAATTCTAATTTGGACATTTTATTATTGCCTAAATATAGGCCTACTAGTAAAAAAAAGGCCCGTTTCTGACACAAATGAAACGGGCGCTAGCAAGGCTTTCCTCAGAGTATGTTTGAGAGAGTGTATGTGAGAGTGACTGTATGTGAGAGTGCGAGTGTGGGTGTGTGTGTGAGAGTGAGTAAGGGTGCGAGTGTGTCTGTGAGAATGAGAGTGTGTGCAAGTGCGTATGTGAGACACAGTGTGTGAGAGAGAGAGAGAGAGAGAGAGAGAGGGGGAGAGAGAGAGAGAAAGAGAGAGAGTGTGTGTTTCACACAGATACAGTGTGTGCGAGAGAGAGAGTGTGTGTGAGACACAGACTCTCTGTGAGACTGAGTGTATGAGACCAAGAGAGTGAGTGACTGTGTGAGACATAGAGAGTGAATGTGATACAGTGTGAGACAGAGTGTGTGAGAGACCGTGTGTGAGTGAGAGAGTGTGTGTGTGACAGAGATACCTCCCTCCCCACTCTGGTGTCAGGTCCCTCCCCTCCCACTCTCTGGTGTCAGCCCCCCCCCCCCCCCCTCTCTCTCTCTGGTGTCTGAGCGCTACTGTGCAGGACGCTGAGCTCTGGCTGTGCTTCAAGGAACTGACCAATTCTATTTAATAGAATGCACCTCCAACATTCTGAAGCCGAGAAACCTCGTGTGGTTGGTCACTTCTGCTTGTGACGAACCCGGAAGTACGTGATGTCAATTCAGGAGATGGATACAGAGAGCAGGAATGCCTCAGCCATGCAGTCAGCTTCAGAATGTTGGAGGTGCGTTTTATTATATAGGATAACTAATATGCCTTACTTGGGCAAACTTATTGTAGGGGTATTATTATTATTATTTGTAGCATTTGTATCCCACAATTTCCCTCCAATTTGCAGGCTCAATGTGGCTTACATTTGCCTTAATGGCGATTGCCATTTCCGGGTAACAGAATTACATTCATGAAACATATATGGTAACATAGTATATATGGGACAGGTCATGGTATATATATATACCATGTGCATACATACATGGTAAGGAAGAGTACATTATGGTATTGCATGAAGGTTCAATCGATTGGACTGTATCGTATATTAGATCGACTGTAGAAGGACCCTATTCGGTATAAGGTTTAAAGTGGTAGTGGTTAATTATTCGTGGTAAGGAGGTTAGTCAGTCGTGTGATAGGAGTTCGGTTCTGTGTATATCATGTATAATGTTGTTATTTAATGTTTAAGATGGATGTTTATGATATGCTTTCTTGAAAAGATCTGTTTTCAGTAGTCTTCGGAAGATGGTTAGGTCTTGCGTTATTTTTATGGCCTTCGGTAGTGCGTTCCATAGCTGCGTGCTGATGTATGAGAAGCTGGTCGCGTATGTGGATTTGTATTTTAGTCCTTTACAGTTAGGATAGTGGAGGTGGAGGAATGAGCGTGATGATCATTTTGCGTTCCTAATAGGCAAGTCTATCAGATCTGACATGTAGGTCAGGGCTTCCCCGTAGATGATTTTGTGGACCAGGATGCAGACTTTAAACGCAATTCGTTCTTTTAGTGGGAGCCAGTGTAGTTTTTCTCTTAGGGGTTTGGCGCTTTCGTATTTCGCTTTTCCAAATATGAGTCTGGCTGCTGTGTTTTGAGCGGTTTGAAGTTTCTTAATGATTTGTTCTTTGCATCCAGCATAAATGGCATTGCAGTAGTCTAGATGACTTAGCACCATTGATTGTACTAGACTGTGGAATACTTCCCTTGGGAAGAAAGGTTTGATTCTTTTAAGTTTCTACATTGAGTAGAACATTTTCTTTGCTGTATTTTTCACATGGTCTTCAAGTGTGAGATTTCGGTCAATTGTGACTCCCAGGATTTTCAGGCTTTCTGAGACCGGAAGCGTGTAGTCTGGGGTGTTTATGGTATTGGTTTTGTTTGTGTTATATTGTGAGGACAGTATGAGACGACGTGTTTTTTCTGCGTTTAGCTTTAGTTGGAATGTGTCCGCCCATGAGTTCATTATTTGGAGGCTGTGTGTGATTTCACTTGTGATTTCAGTTATGTCTTGTTTGAACGGGATGTATATCGTGACATCGTCTGCATAGATGTATGGGTTGAGTCCTTGGGTGGCTAACGATTTGGCTAAAGGTGTCATTATTAAGTTAAACAGGGTTGGTGTTCTTCTGTTAGGATACCAACGTGAAATGAGGAAAAAGCTAGCCATCTGACTTTCAGTCAATTATGGCTCAGAAACATCTCTTGAAGCTTTGACAGATGATCGCCAAAGAGGGATGGACTCAGACCAGCACTCTGTAGGCTGCTCCTTGATTTATCCTCTGCCAGATTCTTAATTAAGAGACTCTGGTCAGCTGTGTCAGACAGCCACTGGTGTTGCAAGTAAAAGAATGATTTATTTTGTTTCTTAATCACAATACTCTGTGTGTCCAACCAGATAATATTTCCAAGCTGTGAAGACTGATCTATGTCGTTATCAAAGTGTATGTCCCTCTCTTTACTGTCATTTAACTTTTTATGTTCGGGTGCTAAGAGTTTTGATCAAATAAATGTTGCCAAAAGCAACTGCTCGATACATAGATTTTCTTCATGCTGGACAAAAGGCATGTAGAAAAATTATATTTGCTTTCATCCTGTCTTAATGAAGTCCAGATCTCAAAGGAGAGATCCAAAATAGATTTCATCCCTTCTCTTGTCTTGGGAGGATTACCATCTTTGCCTAAAATTTAATGCGAAAATCTTAGGAACAACAGATGCTGAGTTATAAATGTCTGTGCATATCAGTCATCTGTGAAAGCATTTCTTTGGCAGTTATGGATCATCTGCATCTTCATGCTTATTTGCCCAACAAAAACTTGCCAACTGCTGTCCAGATGCTCATCCTGGGTTACCTACAGTAGATTTTAACACAATTTTGAGAGCTTAGCTCAGTTTCTTACTATACAGCGGATTGAAACACTCACACAAAACTCCCACGCTATAGAAATGCCCTCTGCTCTGGATAACCTCTGGACACTTACTTTAAAATCATGTCTTTGGTATATAGGACAATTCATGGTTCTGATCCCCAACACCTAAAAATAACCTAGCTCTATCTAAAGTCAGACAGAGCTCGTTGCTCACCTCAAAGTATTCTCTTGAACCTCTAGTGATCACGGGTGAAACCCACATTAAACTGTGTAGTGCCCAATCTCTGGAAGAGATTTACTAAGGAGTGAAAACCCAGGTGTGATTATTTCTACAGGACACATGAACAGCATGGAAGTTTTGCTTCTTTACAGCTGTCTTTGGAAGTCAAGCATCTTAAATCTGTTGTACTTGAAACTTTTATTTTCTCTTGGATGGAATATTTTAATTTTGGTATTTAAATTTTATGTCTTATGCATTTTTTCTCTTGCAATTATGGCTGATATAGTATTTGCTTATTGTACTGAAATACTTATTGCACATTTATCCAGAAAATTGGAGAGTAATGCTATACAGGGATAAGAAAAAAATTTTCACCCTTTCCCAATTTCCCCTCTTATTGTATATATGACACAATGGTTTCTGATCTTTAATCAGAATATAGTACTAGAAAAAGCTAACCTCGAAACAGTTTTTAAATACCCAACGCCCATATCACTCATGTGAGTAACTAAGGAGGTAGTTACTTTAACAATCAACCAATTGACCAAATTGAATTGATAATTAGATTCAGCTGATTGAACACAATTAGGCTTGATTTTAACCAACCCTTTTGAATCTAAACCTCATTACGTCTTGAACCTTTCCATGAGAGTGACGTAGTCACCAAAGAAAATTCCAGAAGAGATGCGAAAAGAATTCGTTGACATATCTCAGTTTGGAAAGTGTTACAAAGCCATTTCTATAGCTCTGGGACCCCACCAAACTGCAACAACAGCGATCATCTCCAAATGAAGAAAGCGAAAGCTTGGAACATTAATCTTCCCAGGAGTGGGCAGCCCGCCAAAATTACTCTAAGGGTACAGGAACAAGTCATCTGGGAAGTCACAAAACATCCAAAGAACTGCAGGTCTCTCTAGCCTTAGCCAAGGTCAGTGTTCATGATTCCACAGTGACAAGAAACTGGGCAAAAACAGGATCCGTGAGATAGTAGCAAGGTGGAAACCACTATCATCTAAAAGTAATGCCTATCTCACATTTGCAGAAATACATCAGGATGATCCCCAAGCCTTTTGGGAGAGTGTTCTATGGAGAGATAAGTCAAAAACGGAATTCTTTGGACAACACAGGTCCCATTTATGTCTGGCATAAAGCAAGTACAGAATTCCACAGTAAGAACATCATACCAGCAGTCAAACACGGTGGTGATGGTGTAGGGATGATCTGTAACCTCAGGACTGGAAAGCTTTCCATTATTGAAGGAACAATGAACTCTGCAGTGTAGTGGAAAATTCTTAAGGAGAATGACCGGTTAACTCTCTGAGCTCAAATTTAAAACATTACTCAAAATTGATTCTTTCAACCATTATTTAGTTAAAGTTATCATGCCTCCAACATTTACATTGTACTCTTTCTTCTGCTCCTTTCTCTATTACGAATGATGGAACTTCTTTTCGCTTCTTACTATTTTATCTGTGCACACCTCAGAAGCATTGTGTGTACTGAGTAGTTTATCAAATTTTGTTAAATAAAACAAATAAAAAGCTGAAGCATAATTGGGTTATGCAGCAAGACAATGATTCAATACACAAAAGAATGTCTGGATGAAGAGAAACAAAATGAAAAGTTTTGGATTGATCTAATCAAAAGACCTGACTTGAGCCCAATAGAGATGATATGGCAGGACTTACGATAGTAAGACCACCAAATGAAAGTTTGTTGGGTCCCAATAAACTTTCATTTGGTGCTCTTACTACTGTGGCTTCAGAAGTGGTCATTATTGGACTTTTTTGGCGTTCTTCCATCCTTGTTTGTTTTTCTGATCCAACTGGTTAGCATGTACAGAACATGGGAGCCCTTAGCACCTCCTAAATAGCTGGTACTAAAGCGCTCCTGCATTAATTTCTTGAAATGACCACGCACTAATGGGAACATTAGCACAAGCGTATGAAAACAGCGTCAACCAGTGACAGACAAATAGTTCACTGTGCAAATAAATGAATGAACATACGGAAGGAAAAATGGGAAGCAAAGTCTCATAAATCACCAGGTCAACGCTCCACTGTTCACTTAAAGGAGCCTAATTCAACGACCCTTCTCTGATCGGTGTAATCATCGATAAAAAAAACCCTCTGTCCAAGTGTTATGTGGCATTCAAAAAGTGATACATGACTATGTATTTAAATTATTTTGAGTGACTGGAAGAAACTCGTAAGTAAAGCAGGGTAGCACTTATCTTTTAGCTCTCTCAGTTCCGATGGACTGCATTCAGTTCTGGTCACCTATCTCATATAGAGAAATTAGAAAAGGTTCAAAAAAGAGCAACCAAAATGATAAAGGGGATGGAACGCCTCTCATATGAGGAAAGGCTAAAGAGGTTAGGGCTCTTCAGCTTGGAAAACAGACAGCAGAGGGAAGATATGATTTGAGGTCTACAAAATCCTGAGTAGTGTAAAACAAGTAGAAGTTAATTGATTTTTTTACTCTCTAAGTACAAAGACTAAGGGACACTCAATGAAATTACATGGAAATAATTTTTAAACAAATAGGAGGAAATATTTTTTAAGCACTGGAAATCTTTGCCGGAGGACAGTAGTTAACATATCTAGGTTTAAAAAACGGTTTGGACAAGTTCCTGGAGGTAAAGTTCATAGTCTGCTATTGAGGACAGACATGGGGAAGCCACTGCTTGCCCTGGAATTGGTAGCATGGAATTTGGGTTTCTGCCAGGTACTTTTGACCTGGATTGGCCACTGTTCAAAACTGCATAGTGGGTTAGATGGACCATGGGTCTCACCCCAGTATGGCTATTCTTATTTTCTTATCAAGTGTTCAGATATTTCCTCCTGTTCACAAACTGCCCAATCAGCCGCTCTCCAAGTAAGGGGTATGATCATCCAAACCTGCAACAGACTTGTTCCAAAAAAAAAAAAAACAACAGCCCACTGAACCAGCTCTATATGGATCTTTAAACACTTTTTGCAAAATGTTTCTATCCCTCAGCAACTCCCAGTGTCTTCTGCTAACATGCAAGTACTTTAGAGGATGCCAGCAGAACCTTACCATAGGTTTTAAAAATCTCTGGGATGTATTGCCATTGGATAAATAGAATCTGGGCAGAACTGAACAGGGTTGGTTTATATAAAAGGACAGAAAAAGGTTTTCCCCCTCCCTCTCACCATCTTGGAGAGAGCGAAGATAATCCACTTTTCTACGGATAACACTAACCTACGACCATCTAAACTTCAGGAAATCACTAAAAAACCAACCTGTTCAAAAAGGCATACCCTACCGACCCAACATAAATGCCTGAACTCTGCAACACAGCAAAACCAAAGCTCGTAATGGACACTACATAACCTTTCCTCTCTTCGATCCCCATTGTGCCTGAATCACACGAACCTTAGTCGACCACAACATCACCTTGTATTTGTTCCTCTACCGGACTGGGCGAACGCCTTTACGGTACTATGTAAGCCACATTGAGCCTGCAAATAGGTGGGAAAATGTGGGATACAAATGTAACAAATAAATAAGACATAGATTGGGACAGCTCCCATCCTGTCACAAAGGAACATGCTGACCAAGGGCCTTCCCCCTAGAAAGCCCAACTCCCCAGCTGAGCTGCTGCTAGGTCAGATACTCTTTCATGTCTCACCTTACTACTTTGGCAGTTTGTCAGGGGTTTCTTTTTCCACGTGAATACATTTTCAGTGCCAGTGAATGGTACCAAACCGATCTGTCTACAGATCATATACGGCACAAGGAGTAACAATATCAGTTTCTCTCTTATTTGTCAAAAGGGAGCACTACCTATAATTCTGCAGAAGCAGCAGCTAGTGTGGATTGCTGTGTATCTAAGGGGGCAAGAATAAATGTTTCTCTCTAATTCTTGCTGGGGATTAAGGCAACACTACAATTGGAAGGAAAAGGAAGAAACCTACTGACCACACATCACCCAGGAAAAGGTGCCCACCTATATCTGATGGTGGTAACAATGGAACAGCAGATAACATCCCTGCCGTAAATAAAGGCCATGGTGGACTCTTTCATGGACCCAATGCAGTGGGACATAAACAACAGATGTTTATGAAAACATTAAGTGGATTACTAATTACCTGGAAAGGAGATAATGTACTGGTACTGGCTTAGGAGGGAAGTTCATTACGGGCATAATATGTATAAAACTAACCCATTTATAGAGGCATTGCCCCTATTCCAACTTAAGAAGTTGGATGCAAGAAAACCAGACATGGCAGTGAAGGGAAAAAAAAAACCACAAGAACTGCACTGATAATAGATCCATGCCAAAGGATTATTCAGTTCAAGTGAAGAAAAAGAAGATACTCAAGTACCAAGCAATGAAGCCAGAAACCAAGAAAATGGGACAGAAAGATAATTAACTATTTCCCATTATTCTAGACACCACAAACCTGACAAAAAGGAATTTTCAAGCACACCTGGACAGGCTGCCTACACACATGACATCTTATGAACTCTCTGACCTGAAGCTAGTACTACGGCAAGTCTCAGCAATAAATTTGAGATCAATGTACATTACTATCGTTGTATGTACAAAACTGACCCATTTAGAGACTTTTCCTCACCCTCCCCACCCCAACTGCTTCAGTTCTAAGAACAGACCATATGCCATGCTTAAAGGGGAGCTTAGTTTTTCTGGGATCTGACTGAGACTGTCTAGCCTTTGTGTCAATCTACATTTGGTCCTCTGCAAAACAGATAACCCAGAACCACCAGTCACCATCATGGAGGTCAGCAAGACTAGTCATGAGCTATCATGAACCAGTGCAGTCATGCTCCAATCCCTGAGCCATTAATCATACAAACCCCAACCTGCAATGCCATCCAGGCAGGTAGAGCTGCTAAATAGCCAGGCTTTCAATACACTTATGCTGTCTGAAATCGAACTGATGCTATCAAGCTTGAAGCATTAGTCATCTCTTCGTTACAGTTTTATGATGCTCGGTGAGGGCTAGGAGAAATTCTTTTTAATAAACTGAAATTGCAGAAAATATTAAGAGCATTTTTCCAAAACTAAAAAACTGTACAAGAGCAAAGGAAAAAAAGTAAATATTGAACGTGCCCACAGACAGCAAAGAGGAGCTAGGGGACAGGGTGGAAGGAGAAAGGGAAGGAAAACAAAATACCCAGATGAGAGCTGAGCAAGCACAAGGGAGACAGAGGCACAAAAAAAAAAAAACATTCCCCGTCCACTGTCTCTCTCCTCTGTGGTGGCTGCAGCACAGTGGGCGGAAGAACTAGGGGACATGTTCCACAGGGAGCGATTCCAGCTCGGGACACTCCTGCAACCAACTGAACTGACCACATAAGAAGTGGGAGTGAGCCACAAGACATGAGCAGCAGAGAACTCATAGCTTAACAGGCTGTAACAAACTAAGCTAAGACAAGGCCACAATACAGACCCACACGTCAAGGTGTGTTGCTGGTGAATCAATGCTAATCTCTCAAGGGATGATAGGGAAGGACACTGTGGAGGTGAGAAAGACAGAAAAGCAAAGCAAAAACCACACTTACCCTGGGCTGCCAGTTTTCATATTGCTTCTGTAAGTTTGCACCAATTGTTTCAAGGGCTTTCTGAGGACCCATTGAAAGAGGATCTAGGAGGAAAACAATATTGAGAGCCTGATAAAACTGCTTATAATACTGATAGCACAAACCCATTCAAACACCACATCTATGAACGTGCAGGGGACAGAGGCTTAGTGAGCTTTTAGTTCAGTTCATTCTACGATTTGATTATTCGCCTTCCACCTCTGAAGACCTGCAGAAATTTAATGCTATCCTCAATTACAACCGATATAAGTCACACGACCTGGCGTTAAATCAATGAAAATATGTCCACCTCACAACATACAATTAGAAAAAGCTGCTAGTGACTGTTCCAACAACATTCAGAATGAAATAAAGAGGAAAAAGAACAACCTTTTGTCACAGAAATACCCATGAGAGTCCTTAATTTATCTCAAAGAATGTATGCTCACAATCTTGTGGTGACAAACATCAGACAATACTAGAAAAACAAAATTAAGACTAGAAACTAGAGCTGCTGCAGGGCAGGAATGAGGTGCACTGAGGAACCGTATAAGTCTCACTATAGGAAGCAGAGGGTGCTGCAGAACAGGAAAGATTCATTGCCAGAGCAGTGCAAGGATCTCAGTGGCCGAAGCAGGGTGTGCTGCAGGCCAGAAATGAGGTACACTGACCTTCGTACCGTTCTGTCACTGTGGCAGAAAAACTGTCTTCAGCAAATGAGTGGAGTAGCAGCCTAGTGGTTAGTGCAGCGGACTTTGATCCTGGGGAACTGGGTTCAATTCCCACTGCAGCTCCTTGTGACTGTGGGCAAGTCACTTAACCCTCCATTGCCTCAGGTACAAAATAAGTACCTAAGCCGCATTGAGCCTGCCATGAGTGGGAAAGCGCGGGGTACAAAAAAAAATATATAGCTGTGAAAGAGGAAAGTACACTAAGGAGAAATTAGGTTTTGCCTGAATTTTCTCTCCGGTGCTAAGTAATAACTATTTGAGAAAACTCCTAGTGAAAAGTGCTCTGAGGTGTGGAAAAATGTGATATAGAATATACTAAAAGCTGAATATAATAAAATACCTCAAAAATATGTGACCATGGCTACTTAGAGAAAGCACCTTGTCAAAGACAAAATATGACTTCTACGGTCTGTCCGAGAGCCGGTGGTGGGAGGCGGGACTGGTGGTTGGGAGGCGGGGATAGTGCTGGGAAGACTTATATGGTCTGTGCTAGAGCTGGTGGTTGGGAGGCGGGGAGAGTGCTGGGCAGACTTATACAGTCTGTGCCAGATCCGGTGGTGGGAGGCGGGACTGGTGGTTGGGAGGCGGGGATAGTGCTGGGCAGACTTATACGGTCTGTGCTAGAGCTGGTGGTTGGGAGGCGGGAAGACAAGATAGAGAGACCTGCATGCTATCAGAGATTCATCTTTACAAAAAGGATTTCTTAGCCAATGGTGGGAGGCAGGGCGGGTGGTTGGGGGGCAGGGATAGTGCTGGGCAGACTTATACGGTCTGTGCTAGAGCTGGTGGTTGGGAGGCGGGGAGAGTGCTGGGAAGACTTATACAGTCTGTGCCAGATCCGGTGGTGGGAGGCGGGACTGGTGGTTGGGAGGCGGGGATAGTGCTGGGCAGACTTATACGGTCTGTGCTAGAGCTGGTGGTTGGGAGGCGGGAAGACAAGATAGAGAGACCTGCATGCTATCAGAGATTCATCTTTACAAAAAGGATTTCTTAGCCAATGGTGGGAGGCAGGGCGGGTGGTTGGGGGGCAGGGATAGTGCTGGGCAGACTTATACGGTCTGTGCTAGAGCTGGTGGTTGGGAGGCGGGGAGAGTGCTGGGCAGACTTATACAGTCTGTGCCAGATCCGGTGGTGGGAGGCGGGACTGGTGGTTGGGAGGCGGGGATAGTGCTGGGCAGACTTATACGGTCTGTGCTAGAGCTGGTGGTTGGGAGGCGGGGAGAGTGCTGGGCAGACTTATACAGTCTGTGCCAGATCCGGTGGTGGGAGGCGGGACTGATGGTTGGGAGGCGGGGATAGTGCTGGGCAGACTTATACGGTCTGTGCTAGAGCTGGTGGTTGAGAGGCGGGGATAGTGCTGGGCAGACTTATACGGTCTGTGCTAGAGCTGGTGGTTGGGAGGCGGGAAGACAAGATAGAGAGACCTGCATGCTATCAGAGATTCATCTTTACAAAAAGGATTTCTTAGCCAATGGTGGGAGGCAGGGCGGGTGGTTGGGGGGCAGGGATAGTGCTGGGCAGACTTATACGGTCTGTGCTAGAGCTGGTGGTTGGGAGGCGGGGAGAGTGCTGGGCAGACTTATACAGTCTGTGCCAGATCCGGTGGTGGGAGGCGGGACTGGTGGTTGGGAGGCGGGGATAGTGCTGGGAAGACTTATATGGTCTGTGCTAGAGCTGGTGGTTGGGAGGCGGGAAGACAAGATAGAGAGACCTGCATGCTATCAGAGATTCATCTTTACAAAAAGGATTTCTTAGCCAATGGTGGGAGGCAGGGCGGGTGGTTGGGGGGCAGGGATAGTGCTGGGCAGACTTATACGGTCTGTGCTAGAGCTGGTGGTTGGGAGGCGGGGAGAGTGCTGGGCAGACTTATACAGTCTGTGCCAGATCCGGTGGTGGGAGGCGGGACTGATGGTTGGGAGGCGGGGATAGTGCCGGGCAGACTTATACGGTCTGTGCTAGAGCTGGTGGTTGGGAGGCGGGGAGAGTGCTGGGCAGACTTATACAGTCTGTGCCAGATCCGGTGGTGGGAGGCGGGACTGATGGTTGGGAGGCGGGGATAGTGCTGGGCAGACTTACATGGTCTGTGCCCTGAAAATGACAGTTACAAATCAAGGTAAGATATACACAAAAAGTGCCACATATGAGTTTATCTTGTTGGGCAGACTGGATGGACCGTGCAGGTCGTTTTCTGCCGTCATCTACTATGTTGATGTAATTCTGAATAAAAAACATATTAAATGGGCATCATAAATGCAAACAGCTTTGTGTGTGAAAGGTCGTAAAAGAACAAGTCAAATATGCTAAAGAGGATTGAAAATGATAGAAAAGAAATTCTACAAAAAAAAAAAAAAAAAGACAGCTCTATATAATATCTACTGAGCATATTTAAATCAATTTTCTTTGCAGAACACTAAAAAAAATAATAAGATAAATGGTATTTAATAAGATGCGCTAGTCGTCAACTATCTGAAATATCAAAAAAGTGCAGAACGTGTAAAGAGAACAGTGAGAAACAGCACTTTAAAATAATGGCTGCTGGAAAGTTTGCATCTCTAAATATACACAATATTTATTTATTTATTTATTTAGTTGCATTTGTATCCCACATTTTCCCACCTATTTGCGGGCTCAGTGTGGCTTACAATACATTGTAAATGATGGAAATACAGTTTCTTACATTACGATTATGGGTTACATTGTGAACAGATAAAGATCAGTCGCCTTTGGGGCGTGGAAACTAAAGGATATGGTGTAGGGGACTTACTACGCTGATCGAATAATAGCAAGTAAGCGATGGGGTAGACAGTTTTTATCTGTGGGTAGATATTGAATGGGAGAGTACGGGGACGTGGAGTACGTGGGGTAATATCTTGAGGCATTGTTATGATGTATATGGGATTTATATGTTTTGATCCTTGTGGTATGTTTTGTCAAAGAGATAGGTCTCCAATCGTTTGCGGAAGTCTGTCAACTCGTAGACCGCTCTCAGGCCGCGTGGTAGTGCGTTCCAGAGTTGCGTGCTCCTGTAGGAGAAGGTTGAAGCATGTAGTCCTTTATACTTTATGCCTTTGCACTTAGGGAAGTGGAGGTTGAGGAAAGTTCTGGATGATTTTTTGGCGTTTCTGGGTGGCAGGTCAATGTAGACAATGTATCTACATTGCTAATCCAAAAGAGCTGCTTATAAGCCTGAATTGTACCACAGAAAACCAAATCTAGAGTTGGTCCAAAAATAGCATGTAGTAAGTGTAAAAATATCTACTATAATAAAACTCACCCTCAACGTTCTGAGGACACTGACGTCAGTGAAGCCAAGCCACTGACAACAGTTCCTTCAGGTTCGAAGGTTCGTGGTGGTGAAGCCACCAGGCCCCGCCCTCGCGTCAAACGTCATGACAACGAGGGCGGAGCAAACGTTGAGGGTGAGTTTTAGTACTGTACCTGTGCTCCGCCCTCGCGTCAAAACGCGATGACGTTGAGGGCGGCACAGGAAAATCGACACCCACACAGAGCAACGCTAACAACAGCGGCGGCAAACGAACCACCTACAACCGCGACGAGCCATGGGGCGGCCCTGGAAAATCGCCACTGATCTCCGTATGTGAGTCAACCCCCCCCCCCCCCCCCAAAAGCTAGCGCCCGTTTCATTGCTCGGAGAAACGGGCCTTCTTTCCTAGTGTGTAAATAAGACGCGGTCCCAACATACTTAAGTGTTACACAACATATTCAGCAAATATATTAAAAATCATAGTAGCGTGAAACACACACTGGTGGTAGACTACCTAAAATATCAAAAAAAGTGCAGAATGTGTAAAAAGAACAAACAGTGAAAGATAGTACTATAAAATAACGGGAGCTGGAAAGAGTGCATCTCTAAATATGCCTAACAGCTATCTACATAGCTTATCAAAGAGCTACTGGTAAGCCTGAATGATACAATACAAAACCAAATCTAGAGTTGGTCCAAAAATAACATGCAGTAGGTGTAACAGGACAAGCTATGCTGGTAGTGGGTTTTGGCAGGAAGATGAAAAAACCTTATATGGTAATGAAGCCCTGCCCAGTGTATCCCAGTAAGGGCAGGGCACCACCATTTTGAGGTGGCACTCGCAGGAGGGAGTGCTTACTCCCTCCTTCTGCTTCCAGGTACGAGGGGAGGTTGGAGGACGCACTCAACCACCAGGCTAGGGAGGGAGGAGGACTTTACCACCAGGCTAGGGTGGGAGGAGGGAGGAAGGAGGCACTCGACCCCCAGGCTAGGGTGGGAAGAGGCACTCGACCACCAGGCTAGGGTGGGAGGGAGGGAAGGTGCGGCTAGGGGGTGATATGTGGGGGTGGTGTTGATGGACCTCCAGCCCCTTTGTGTTGGGGGGTGGGGGGGGGGAACGAGATTGTAAACATGCAAATGCATGGTGGGCAGGGTCTCCCCATTCCTCCCCAATGCCCTTGCAAAACCTAATATTAGCTCCGAGCTGGCGCAGAGTTTGCTGCGGGAGCATCACCCTTGTTTGGCGCGCTGCCCGCTAAGCATTGGGGAGAAATAGGCAATGGCCTGTTTAGCATACTCATCGCATTCAGAGCCAGCGAGCTTGTTGTTACATGCGCTCACCGGCTCTGATCATTGGGCAGGCTCCAATGGCCTCTAGAGCCCGTATTTGCTTTTGATCATCTGCCTACTTGTGTTCTTCAGAAAAAGGGGATTATAGCAAAAGACCAGGATAGATCCGGCACGCTCCTAGCTGTGTAAGAAGGCCAGACATTGTTCTATTAATATAATCAACGCCATTCCAACACCACAAGCATCCAGCTGGCCAGACAGAAAGAGGTGCTAAGGAATCATGCTTGCTCCGACACATGGCTTCCATCATGGGCTGCATGAACAGGAGACTCTTAAGCCTCTGCTCCATTAGGCCACTGTTAAAATACTGATCTGTCTTTAGCTACCTACAGGACATGCATCTTTTTTTAAATGGGATTTTGTTTTTCATTACTGTTTAATGTGCTTAATATGTTGCCTATAAAACAGAAGGCTAGCTGAAGACGCGTGCCATTTCCCTGAAAAAGGATAGGGAGAAACATTATGGGAATGGCACCTATTACCTGAATTGCAAATCAAGCTCTCAGTGGCCTTGAGTGCCAGGGAAACAAACAAACAGAGGAGCAGGGACCCATCAATCAGCCCAAAGGCAGTGCTGGGGAAAAAAATAAAATAAAAGCACCAAGTGCAGGGTCACCTCATTACCTGCAGGTCCCAAGGGGCTCCCAGAGGTCTTGGAACGCTAACTCTGCCAATTCAGGCTGAATATGCATTGTGAGAAGTTCTCAAAAAATGTGCTTAAAATGTCCAATGGACTTCAACAGCTACTCCATCCTTCTTGAGATATTCCCCCCACCCAGTGCATAAAGCTGCCTTCCAGAGGCCATATTGGTCTGGGAGAACATTACAGCCCTTATAGGCCGTGATTTGTTTTATTCATACAATATAAGAAGCTATAAACACATCAGTTTTAGACTTCACGAGCTTCTGAGACATTATGTGGTCTTGATCATTACTGATGTTCACCTTCACTTTTACAGACCAGTAATCAACATTAATTTGTTGGGGTTGCAAGTCAAAAGTGAGGTGTGCTGTAGTGGTGATGGGGTGAAAAGCCCAGTCAAAACTGGAAAAGCAGGGGGTGCTCAAGAGCTGAACTGGGCTACAGTTGTGGGGGTTTGGATCCGAATTTAAAATTACTCACCTTTCCAAATCCAAGCTCAAAGTGAGTTATCATCAAGTGAATTTAACTCCCTTTCCCAGAGGACTTACATTTTTAGGTATAACTTGTCTGGAATGTTTTTACGTTTGGGGAGCGTGCCAGGTGCCCTTGACCTGGATTGGCCACTGTCGGTGACAGGATGCTGGGCTAGATGGACCTTTGGTCTTTCCCAGTATGGCACTACTTATGTACTTATGTACCCAAGGGAGCAAAGGATGAAGAACTTGCCCAAGGTCACAGGGCGCATCAGAGAGAAATGGAATTGGAACCCTCTGCTCTAACTACTAGGCTCTTTCTCCACAGAAAAAGGTGGAGGGAGGGGGGTCTCAGTACCGGAATAGCAGAGGGTGCTTTAGGGAAGGACTGGGGAGCATTGACAGAGCTGAGCGACTATTTCAAGTTAGAAGCACTAAAATTCACCAACCATACTTAAAATACTGATCATTTATTCAGCTACGATTGAACTTTAATTTTGGGGGACAAAAGGGGATTTCATACCAAATTATATATTCCATAGCAATTTTACAACAGACTGGATGGGAGAGGGAGAAGGAAAGCAAATAGTACGCAACATGCTGCTCCTGTGTGGGTCTCATTTTTAATCTGCACCCGCAACCAGCTCGCTCATACTCAACATCAGCACGCACTCAAACTTCCACTCTTGTTCCACAGCCTTTTCACTTTGCCCTCCTTTGCCTGCTCAACCTTTGGACACTCAACATTTCTGCAGGAGGGCTTTGATTGACGAACTGTAGCCACAAGTTGTTTCATTCACTCTTCTGAATTCTCACCCCCCCCCCCTCTCCCCTTGTTTAAAGAAGGGCCACAAAGCCTTTTCTCAAACACTTGCTACATTTTCTTACTGTGGCCCTTCTTTATGCAACACTAAATCCTGTTTAAATTCTGAAGAGCCCAACAAAACCAGTTCCGATTACAGCTATATCGAAAAATATATTTTTCTATTCGGTCAGATACGAGTAATGAAAATTATTATTCAGCTGAATACAAACACCAAATATGAATAATGGGTAATGGGCATTGAGCTTTAACATAAATAATAAAGAAGCAATGTGAAATTAGTGCTTATTTCAGTAGGAGTTAGCATAGTAGAGCTCCAGATTATATTCAAATTTAAATCACAATTCGGCTGAATATGAAGAATGTATGCGAGGCACTATTCAGGGCCCGAATCAAACACAAACATTCAGTACAACCCTAGTTCTGATAAAAGAACACACCGCTGTATACTGATGAAAACCAGTGAAGGAAAAGAAACCATTTCCTCCCTCACATAACAGTATTGTTAACGTCACAAAGACCAATGGAGGCCCACACTGCCTGCGCATTACAGGACACACTAAGGAGGAGCCTGTGACATTAACTTAACTATTACTCAGTTTTATTATTTAGTGATCAAGCTAGCTACTGTTTAAGATTTTAATTATTTTAATTAGTTGTCTAGGTTATTTTAATGCACAAGTATATCCTGCGTGCCAGATCGAGAAATTGTGTCTTACCTGATCATTTTCTTTCCTTTAGCACAGCAGATGAATCCAGAGACTAGTGAGTTATAACCATCTACCAGCAGGTGGCGATAGAAAACACTGAAGTGCCTCATGTGACAGATAGCTCCTGGTCATTCAGTATTTCTTGTAGCAAAGCAGTAGAACAGAAAGCATACTTTTCTCCTTTCTCACAAGAAGCAAAATTGAACATCCTTATATTAAAACACACTGACGTGAAAACTGCAACAACGACGAAACAGAACAGCAATCCAGGGTGGGCTTCTGAATTCATCTGCTGTGCTAAAGGAAAGAAAGTTATCAAGTTAGCATTAGCAGCAGATGAATCCAGAGGCTAGTGGAATGTAATAAAGCAATCTTATCTAGGGTGGGGAAACTGACACGCCCAATCCCAGGACTGCGGCCCCAAAGACCACAGCAGACTAAGCCAATAATGCTTAGAGAAAGTAGTGGAGGAGTGGCCTAGTGGTTAGGGTGGTGGACTTTGGTCCTGGGGAACTGAGGAACTGAGTTCGATTCCCGGCACAGGCAGCTCCTTGTGACTCTGGGCAAGTCACTTAACCCTCCATTGCCCGCCGCATTGAGCCTGCCATGAGTGGGAAAGCGCAGGGTACAAATGTAACAAAAAAAAAAAAAAAATGCATCGACGATGAAGTCACCGCCCTGCAAATCTCTTCCAATGAGATCAAGCGCATCTCCACCCACAAGGTAACTACCACCTGAGTCGAGTGAACCCGGAGATGCTCTGGAATGTGCTGGTGCACCAGTAAATACACTGAAGCAATTGCCTCTCGTACCCAGCGAGCAATAGTTGCCTTATAGGCCACCTCTCCTTCATGAGAGCTGGCACGCAGCATGAACAAGTGATCAGATCAACGAAACTCATTGGTTACCTTTAGTACCACAAAAGGATACGTGGGACATCAAGAAGGCAGAAGGAATCAAAATCCCGAGGGCATACTTCTGCCCAAAAGGCTGGAAGGAAAAGCTGCTTCAGGTGAAAGGCAGAAACCACCTTAGGAAGATAAGAGGGAACTGTGTGAAGCATGACCCCCCCCCCCCCCCCCACATCAGCAGTGAAACACAGAAACAGCTCCTGACAGGATAAGGCTTGCAGCTGCAAGACATGGCGCATCAAAGAGATCACCAGCAGGAAAACTACTACTACTATAAATCATTTCTATAGCGCTACCACCTTGAGGGTCAGATCTTTCAAAGAAGAGCAACACAACAGATTGAAAGGGGCGTTCTGCAGAGACCAAAGCATCAGAATAAGATTCCACTCCGGACACGGTGGATGCAATGGTGGCTTGAGCCGACACACCCTTTGAGAAAGCGGACAAAATCTGGGTGCATTACCAGAGAAGCCCCAAGCAACTTGCCTCTGTAACAGGCCAGCACTGCCACCTGTACCCTCAAAGAACTGAGCACCAAGGCGGCCAAAATTTGGGGAATGGAAAAAGCCAGTGGGGGAATCACCTGGTCCACACATCAAGCCTCGAAAAGGCACCACACGAGCATAAGATGCTGAAGTAGAGTACTTTTTTGCTTGACAGAGGGTAGTTATCACCTCCAGCGAATAGTCTTCTCTCTCAATCATGCCCACTCAACAGCCAAGCTGAAAGACCATAACTGGAGGGATCCTGCATCAGAACCGGACCCTGGACCAGTAGACCAGGGCCTGCCGGCAGCCTCAGTAGGTCGTCCTACTGCAAACAAATCAGATCTGCATACCACGGACGACGAGGCCAATCCAGGGCCACCAGGATTACACAGCCGGCATGGACCTGAATGCGCTTAACTCTGCCTAACATGGGCCACGAGGGAAACACGTAGAGCAGGACTCCGGACAACCTGGGCTGGAGAAGCGCATCGAACCCCTCATTGTGGTGGGTCGCCATCAGGTCCATGACTGGTGTCCCCCACTGGGCCTCTATCAGCTGAAATGCTGAGGCTGCAAGCTCACATTCACCCAAGCCTAGTACGTCTGCTGAGTTAATCCACGCAAATGTTCTGGGGTCCAGCAATGTGAGTTGTGGACAGCTGCTGCAGATGAGCCTCTGCCCACTCGAACAGGAAGCGCACCTCAAGAGCTGGTGCTGCACTGTGCGTTCCCCCTTGCTGGTTGATGTAGGCCACCGCTGTCACGTTCTCTTAGAGGACCCGAACCAGTTTGCCCTCTACCACAGGAAGAAACTCCAAAGGCACAAGGCACACTGCATGAAGCTCCAACTGATTGATCGGCCACAAAGCTTCCTCTTGGGACCAGAGCCCCTGAGCCACCCGACGAAGGCAATGAGCCCCTCCCCCCCAATCCCGAGAGGCTAGCATCAGTGATTACCACTGTCCACTTCGACGTCGCCAAGGGAAGGCCCCAAGTTAGATTGGTATCTGATAGCTACCAAGCCATGCTGTGACTCGCTAGAGCCACTCAGTAAAGATTCCGCTTGTAATCCTGAGACACTGGGGAACAGAAAGAGTTAGAGCGGACACATGTGAGCCTGAGCCCAGGGCAGCATGTCCAACATTGCTGCCATTGATCAGAGGACTTGAACATAGTCCCAGATCTGGGGAGCTAGAGACTAGAGCAAAAGCCACATCTGCCGTTGCAGCTTGGCTCCTCTGTGCTTGGGCAGAAAGACCCTGCCCTGAGCCATGTCGAGTCCAACCCCCAGATACTGAGGGGGCACCAGATGACTCTTGGGAAAATTGATGACCTATCCCAAGGACTGCAACACCGAAATTACTCGGACCACGGCTTGCTCTCTCTCCTGGACCGAGGAAGTTCAGATCAGCCCATTGTCCAGATAGGGATGAACACATACTCCTTGGCACCGCAGGTAGGCAGCTACCACCATCATAACTTTGGAGAAAGTTTGAGGCACCATGGCTAGGCCGAAGGGATTGGCCTGAAACTGGAAATGCTGACCGAGTACCATGAAACACAGGAACTTTTGTTACATTTTGTACCCCGCGCTTTCCCACTCATGGCAGGCTCAATGCGGCTTACATGGGGCAATGGAGGGTTAAGTGACTTGCTCAGAGTCACAAGGAGCTGCCTGTGCCTGAAGTGGGAATCGAACTCAGTTCCTCAGTTCCCCAGGACCAAAGTCTACCACCCTAACCACTAGGCCACTCCTCCACTCCTCCACTTCTGATGTAGAGGCCAAATGGGAATATGTAGGTAAGCCTCCTTGAGGTCCAGTGCTGTCAAAACCTCGCCCTGTTGCACTGCCTCCAGCACAGAACACAAGGTTTCCATGCGGAAGTGCCAGACCTTGAGGGTACGACTGACCTGTTTGAGGTTGAGAACCGGCCGAAAGGCTTCTCCTTTTTGTTTGGGAACTACAAAGCAAATAGAACAACATCCCAACCGCAACTCGCCGCCAGCACCAGAACGGCTCCCAAATCCAGCAGACCATGAAGTGAATAAATCGCTGCCCACACGGGGAGTCCAAGAAAAAATCTGAGACGGGAGAGGTCAATTCTAATTTGTAACCATCTTGAATGATATCAAGGACCCACTGGTCTGAAGTTATGCGGGCCCACTCCTCAAAAAAACAGTGACAGCCATCTGCCATTCGGGACCGAGGAGAGACCTGGCGCCCTATCATCGTGGGGTACGAGCAGCTGAACAGAGCTGCCAGCCTGAGGAGGGTGCTGGACGTCTGTCCGAGTGAAAGGGCTGATGAGACTGATAGCGCAAACACTGGGAGAACCCCGATCGTTACGATCCCTGAAACGAGGATGGGTCATCCCAGACTTAGAAAGATTAGCCCGATCATCAGGCAGATGCTGAGACTAAAAGTCACCCAGGTCCTTTACCAGCTTCTTCAAGGTCTCACCAAAAAGCAAATGGCCTTTAAATGGCAATTTCACCAAACGCTGTTTAACGTCGCGTCCGCTGCCCAGTGGCACAACCACAAAGAGCAGTGAGCAGTGACTGACAAGAGTCATCTGCTTCACCGACACACAAATGAGATCATACAGGGAACCTGCCAAACAGGCAAGCCCTGATTCCACATCGGGTAGCTCCAAAGGGGCCCGGGCCTCAGAATCTTGGAAAGAATCCGCCAACTGCTGAACCCAACTGAGACAGGACCTGGCGGCGTACGAACTGCAAACAGCCATCTGCAAGGAGAGCACAGACACCTCAAAAGAAAGCTTGAGCGAGGACTCGAGCTTTCTATCCTGAATGTCTTTTAAGGCGATGCCTTCCTCTACAGGCAAAGTGGTCTTCTTGTTGACTGCCACCACCAAGGAGTCCAACCTAGGCGAAAGCAGCTTGTCTAATTCTGCCTGCTATAGCAGATATAGATGGGTCATAGTTTTGGCCACCCGCAGAGGTGCATTGGGGGTGGATCACTGCGCTAAAATTATTTCATTCATAGCCGCATGCACCAGAAATGCCCGAGGTGGCCGCTGAGTGCTGGCCATCTTAGGATTGGCTGCAGCCGGGGTACAGGACTCTGGTTCCGCAATATTTAAAACGTAAAGGGCCTTAATAATAAAAGATGCCAATTCCTCCCAATGACAGATGATCCAGTTTTCCTCCTCAGAGAATTTCCCTCTCTTCCGCGTCTCCCTCCAACTGGGAGGCAACAGAAGGGCCTAAAGGAGCCATTTCAGTATTGAGAGGGGGAAGGGGAACTACTGAACCTGTCTCCAACAGAGTCACAATACCACCTCTTAGGCAGCAGAATGCCGCACGAAGAGGGGGAATTGGTGCGAGTTTCAGGTGCGCAGGAAACCCCAGCGACCTCTAAGGAACCAGCTCCATCCGGCTCTGCAGGAACACTGCAGCACCCGGGCACAAAGACCTGATGCTGCTCGCCACTTCCCACAGCGAAAGCAGCACGTAACAAGCTCTGCATCCATAAGCGGCGCTGCCTCAATCCTAATGGCGCTCCAGGACAATACTACTGCCGCAGTAATATTCACTCACCAAACGGGGGTGCCCCAGAGACTCTGACTGAAGTCATGAAGCTGCTGTATTCAATTCTCTCTCCAGGACAACTGCACACTATCAATGCCTCTACCACCAGTTGGGACCTAGGGAGAACTCAGTCAACCAGCACGGACTGTAGTTTTGTTTTTGTTTTTTGTTTTTTTTTAACAAGTGAGAAAGGAGAAAGAGGCAAGGAAAGGAAGTGGTGTCTAGTGGAGGAGGGACCTGGGGTGACCAGGTGTACCCCTCCAAAGGCGGCGCTGCTCAGCCACACAACCCACAAACTAAACTGAAGCCAAAAAGGCCAGGAGCTAGCAGCAGAAGAATCAGGAGCTGGGAAAGATCCATCTACTCACCTGCTGGAGATAGAGAATACTGAATGACCAGGAGCTATCCATCACATGAGGCACTTCAGTTTTCTCTATCTCCACCTGCTGGTAGATAGTCACAACCTAGTAGACATGTGGATTCATCTGCTGCTAGTGCTAAGGAAATATGGATTGCTGCCTATATTTGGTAAGTTTTGTGAATTGTTAACTTTTCCATTTGTAATCCACTTTGTACAAACTCAAATTCAAGAAACAGAATATACATTTTAAATCAAATTAAACAAAGGACACAACAAAACCAGAGGCCTACAATGTTTTCTGGAATCACCTTGTGATCAGAAGGAACTTTGGGGTTATGAAATGTAAACAGGACGTAGAGCTCTAGACTGTCCCCACTGGAAGTGTTCTCCAGACAAGCAGAGCCTGGGATCCTGCAGAAGTGCTGTTCACACTGGAAAGATTTGGGGTATACATGTCCCAAGCCCCAGAGGGAGGGACAGTCTCTGCCAAGGACCAGCTCATAGTAACTGGATAGATGCAACAGAAGGCTTATGGTGACATAGCCCAAGAGAAGCCCAAAAGGTGCAGGAGGAAAAATGCTGGGCCAGTATGTTGACAAACGCACACACAGGCTTACCTATCCAGCACTCCAGGCGGGCACAGGGACTTGTCTTCACCACATCTGGAGGGTCCACGCCCACATTCAGGCATAAAACTAAGGCAACGCTAACAGTCTTCATCTAAAAAGGAAAAGGAGAGCACAGGTCAAACACCTACTTCAAAATTTCAGTTCACACATTTACCTTTCAGATTTATTTTCATGTCTTGCAACTTACTGGAATATTGGTTTTAGAGGAAAAAATACTTTTATAGTTCAACGTTTTTATTGATGGCATTACAACATTACAAATCACAACTCGAGTGTACATATATTCAAGTATTATATTATCCACAGGCATAGGAGCCAACTTTTCAAAATTATTGGGGGTGCTAAGCCCAGTGGAAATAACCCCTTCCTGGACACATACAAGGAATTTTCTCAATATTGGGGGTGCTCAAGCACCCACAGAGTCAGCTCCTATGTCCACAGGTACTTCATTAAGATCATATCGTCATCAAGTTTTTTGCTCTTATAAGAGTATCCCTTCCCCTAGATAATCGCAACTTGTTTCAGTATATTACAAATCTTCAACATATATTAACCTAACATCTTAGCTTCAGCGAATCCCACCCGAACAAAATTAAACATCCCTTCCCCCTCCCTCCCTCAACCTCCTACTCCCTCAGACCCTTACCTTCCATTCCCCCCCCCCCCCCCCCATTACCCCACCATAAGGATCCAACTCTGTTAACATGAGACTTTACCATCACCTCGAGACTGTCGTGTACCTCCCATTCTTAAGTAAGGGAGTCCTCCATCTGATTGACAATGAAACTACGAGCTCAAGGCGCTAGCACCTGTATGTAGCTTTTCCAGGTTAAATCAAACTCCTTTTGTCTTTTAAATTGCAGATGAACCTCTCGCAGTTCCATTAATACAAAAACATGCAGCCGGTTACGCCACTGCCAGTATGTGGGAGCTTCTTGACCCACCCAGTTGACTAATATGCATTTTTCCCAATTAGAAATGCTTTATAGAATAGCAAGTTTTGATAGACAGCACTAGCCCCCACCAAAGCATCCACCCCCAGCAGAACATTCTCTGACTGTAGCAAGATATTGGTGTTCAAAATTTGTCTCAAAAAGTTGATTATTTTCGCCCAGAACTGCTGTATCTTGGGGCACTCCCACATAGCGTGATAGTAGGTACTCTGAGGCCCCCCACATTTAACACACTGAGGTGAGTCCACTCCTCCCATTAAGTGCACTCTCAGCTTAGACGTATACGCTCGCAGGATCACCCTTCCCTGACATTCCCTTAGCTCTGCACTACTCGTTCTTTTTGGGATTTGCCTCATACTTCTCAACAGCATTTGCGTTGCGACTTCTTTTTGTATGTCCGCCAACCATTTCGCCCTCAGGCGACTCAATACTCTAGGTGGTTGACACTGCTGAAGCCTTTTATGGAGTAGTGAAACAGAAGCGGCTTCTTCATTAGGCATTTCATAAAGCTGGTCTATCTTATTGGGCACATCAACAACCAAAGATTGTCTAGGAATCGCTGCGATATAGTGAGAAACCTGCTGATATGCAAATTTGTTCATCCATGCTAGCCCATCCAGCCCCAGAGATTCCAAGCTCCTTACCTTACCATCAGAGTCTACTATATCATGTAAGGTGTCAATCCCCTTCTGCCGCCAGACTCTAAATCTGCAATTTTCTAACCCGGGGAGAAAGTCTCCATTCCCAACTATAGGCAACAACCTACTATGCTGTGCGTCAAACCTCCATTCCCGTACTAATTCTCTCCGAAGCAGTCGAAGAGGTCTGACCAATATACTCTTCCCCAAATGTGCTGGCAAGACCGACGCCTGTAGCACATATTGTAACCTCAATGGACCGACCCACTCTTCCTCCACCTCTCGTGCAGTAAAGTGTGATGTTCCTTGCAGCCAATCCCCTAGGTGTCTCAACAAACAAGCTCTATTGTATCGTTGCAAGTTTAACATCCCCAAACCACCTCTATCCCATGAAAAAATACTTTTAAATGCATTACATCTACACATACAAATACCCAGCTTAATTTAACCATGACCTAATCTTAGCAATGGCGGTATATTAAGTACATAATAAACGCGTCATATTGTGCCAGAATCAGAATGGTGTACAATGGTACAAAAAAACAAACAAGTTACCATGAAGAAAATATACACTTCAACTCCTGGCAATCACAAACACCACCAGATTACAGCTAGGAACACACCCAAACAAGGTGAAAAGGCAAGAAAGGCTTAAACATTTTACCAGATACTTTAGACCGATATCCAAGAATCTTAGAGACAATCCTCAAAATCTACTGGTAGGCAGTGGCTCTATCACATCCTTTCCCTACCTCAGCTGCAGTATTTTGCAACAGCTGTAATATGCATTTCTCCACAGCTCCTGCAATGCAAGAATGCCAGGTCAGGGTATCAGAGTGGTGGACTGGCCTAGTGATTACAGCAGCAGGCCTGTATCCTTGGGCAAGTCATTTCACCCTGCACTGCCTTGTGTACATAACAGATCGTAAGCCCTCTAAGGCAGGTAAAAAGCTACCATACCTGATTGCAACACCACTTGAGTTCATGTTTAGAAATGTATAAAGTAAATAAAATAAAAAAAATAAACTTTTTAAAAGTAGTCCACAGGTGTGACAAAACCCCTAGCACCTGCCTGTGTCTATCCCCATGACAGATCACGTCTGCCTGCACCTGCTGCTTGTGTTCTACACTAGCACCCTTCTCCCACCGACTGTGTCCCAACTGCTTCTGGGCGAGTCTCCCGCTCTCAAATTATTCCCCAGTGATTTCTAGGATACTCCCAGTGGTCCCACAGTTCCCAGAAAGCACTCACAGACCTAACACACAAACCAACAAGATTCTTAGTCAGTCCAGGACATCAGAGCCAATAAACAATTATGTTTAATTTCATAAAAATATTGAACAGTGAATTATAAAAACAGATGGAAAATAATTGGCAAATAGATAACTGAATAAGGATCAATTATAAAGCTAAATATTTTGTCACTACCTGAATAGTGCCTGGGGAGTACAGGAAATATAGCTGCTCACAGGTTACAGAATATAACTGCGCACAGGGCCTCAGTGAAGAAATCTCTCTCTCTCCTCTCCCTATCTGAGACTGGGGAAAAAGCGAGTTGAACTTGAGCTCTTGGGCCAATCAGAGCACTTAACATTTTTTTAAAAGTAGCTGTCCACATCACTGAAGGTTACTTCCTCTCTGTGTTAAACTAAACAAAAACAGTTGAAAAAGTCATTTCTGTAACAGAATTAAACATAAACATGCACCACCTGCTGGCCAAACTAGAGAAATACACTTCACAAAATCTATATATCTAAAAGGCACCTCCAACGTTCCAATGAAGCCTCAAGCCGGAAACTTGAGGCGCCAGAGATATCCGGTTTATCTGAAGGGGGACGTGTGCTGCAGCCCCTCCCCTTCATTAATGCTGGCTGTTGTTAAAAACAGTGATGGGAACATGCAGGGACGCAGCTTCAGGCTGCCTTGCAAACAGGAAATGAGGGCGGGAACTGAAACAAAAGCAAAAACAAAGCTTAAAAAACCCTGAAACTGCGTCTGTCCCTACTCCTCTTCACTGTTTTTTTACAACAGCCAGCAATAATGAAGGGGAGAGCCTGAAGCACACATCCCCCTTCACATAGGAGCACAAAAGACAAACTTTTCTTTCTCCCAGTCTTTGCAATCGGCAGCAGCTCACAGGTTCTAAATCTACCCACTTACGAGTCAACTGGGAAATATTACAGCTCAGCCTCTGCACGTACACAGCAGCAGCTTCAGTGCAACACTGAACCGGAGCATGGGCTGCAGCACACGTCCTGCTTGCACTGCGGGGCCACAGACACCGACAGTGAGTGCATGGCACCAGAGAGAGAGGGGGGAAGGGGCTCCAGGGATGACAGATGGGGGGAGGGGGTCCTGAGAACTGAGAGGGGGGTCCTCACACCAGTGAGGTGGGGATGGAAGGGGGGTCCTGAGACCATAAAGGGGGGAAAGGGCATACAGGACGAGGGGGTATGGAGGGGGGAGCACTGCCTACGACGACCTCGGGGGGGGGTTGAGGGAAGGAGCGCTGGCACCCTGGGGGGGGGGGTGGAGGGGTCACCAGCGCCGCTTTGACGAAAACCTTGCTAGCGCCCGTTTCATTTGTGCCAGAAACGGGCCTTTTTTACTAGTATTTTTATAATTCATATGCTAGAAAAATCACTATTTCGCCACACCAGGCTAAGAGGATAACATGTTTCTTCTGGAGCAATGTCTCCAATGAGTTAATTTTGCCCATAAGGAACTCAGTCCTATACCTGGATATGATAGAAATTATCTCCATCTCTCAAACATTCTGCTAGTGCTCATTTCACATGTATTGTTCCGAGAGTCATTGCCCAAGCCACCCAAGACTCAGAGGTGAAAGCTCTGCATCCCTCTGCCCATCTTGTCCTTCAGTTGTCCTGCATACAGGAGAAATTAATGGCCCTCTGCAATGTATTTCAATCTTTTCAAAACCTGACGGTCTTGTAGCACAATACTACAGTTGTTTTGTGCTAGATAAACACAGCTATAAAGACACACACTAAAGTTCGGCCAGACTGAGCTGAGCAACAGTCCTCCCAAGCGCCTCGTTACGAAGGCGATAATGTTTGAACCCCACTTATTCATATGCAACTGCTCTTCCTAAGGCTTTGGTCCTGTTCTTTGGTGTATCTCAAGGGAACTTATGGCTCTGATCCCAAATTGGAAAGCCCAACACAAACCATTAAGCAGTAGATCCCAAGACACCTATTAAACAGGCAACATTCCAGGCAGAGCTTTCCAGAATAATTTTGCTCACCTCTACAAGATCTTTATGCATTTAAAAGTGTAAATAATTGTTTCTCCATGGCAGCTGGTCCTGGGCCACATTATTTCTAGCAATCCCCAGAGCCAGACATGCCTTATCTAAGGACAGGCAGCTTTGTGTGTATACTAGAAGGCATTTGCTGCTTCTAGCAGTTGAGTTTTAATAAAAGGCATTACTATAAAAATCATTTAAGTTCTAGAACAAACCCATACTATGGTGCTAACCCCTTATCATCTAACCAGGGAAAACATTTGCACTCTGAAATCAGTCTTCCACACTGACATCTACCAGGGTGTCTCCGATAATGAATAGTTCAAAGTCCTTTTTCTAAGGATCACAGGTTTCAGGGGTTGGGGGGGGCAGGGGAAGACGTTTGACAGCACCTCCAGGGAGCAGTAGCTCACTTTACAGAGCAGATACTCCCAGGGGACATTAACTTTCAATGAACTAAACACCTAGAGGTAGTGTTAAGTCAATCTGTGTTAATTCAATTTGCATACTAATGAGCTGCTTAGAACGCATTAGCGTGCTTCACAGCTCATTATTATTTAAAGTGTGTTGCAATTTTTAAAATCCTGGATTAAGTTGCATTACTGGAAGAGAGACTAAGCTGCTTTACAGCACAGTCTGGAATGGAAGGAGGAGTGGCTTACTCAGGGTCACAGATGTGTCAGCGAAGTAAGCAGATGTAAATTCCGCTGCTCCAATCACCAGGCAACTGGGACATTAATCATCATGGTAGAGTGAAATAATTTGCTGAGAAAGACAAATATAAAGTTATCCCAGGTGAACGCTGCTATTTTCTTACAAACAGGGAGGAACAGGGGAGACACACTTGCTCCCCTTTAACCTCTGGGTCTGTCCTTACCATATACTTTAATATTCAGACGTATGCAATTACTACCCATAACCTCCCCAATTAAGATCAAAGAATGTGAAATGTGTATACCTGCAAAAGACCTGCATTTTCTTAAAAAACAGACTACATGAAGTAATGGAGACAGAAAGATGACTGGAACAGCTCATCCTTGAGGATGGCTAAAAAAGCACAGCAGTCAAGTTATCTAAACTTGCTCAAATCAACAAAAGCATTACTCATCCCATAGCAGAGTTAATTACAAACGCTTTCACAGGTCAGAGTGCTTGCAAGAGAGTCAGTAGCTTTTCATCCCCCATTTAGAATTTCTGCACATTAATCTCTAATTCTAGGTTTCCTAACAGACACCAGGGCTCCACTGCACAACTGAAACAAACGCCAATCCCCCCTCGCCCATCCTCTGGGTGCTCATTAGGAGTCACACCAGAAAGAGAAAACCTTGGAGCTAAGCTAAGACCTGTAAAATGTATAATTTATAAAGAAAACTAGAGCGTGCAAGGAGGGGAGGAGGTGACCAGCAGCTTTGCAGGAGCCACAGAGAGCATCAGCCTGCAGCATCTGAAAGTGCGGAACAGCAGCTCAGGGGTGATCAAGGACAGAGAATCCCATTTAGGAAAGGTGATTAACAGTATAAGTACACTTCAGCCCCATTTCCCACTGTGAAGAAGTGTAGAGACCTTCCTGGAAGCCTGCCATTTCCATCTCAGCAGGCAGCGTACTGCTGCTTCCCATTCCAAGGCATAATTACTGTGCCCCAGCAGAGTCTCTGCCCCTAAAATCAATATCACTATAAATCGGCTTGCGAGCACGAAATTCTAGGTTGCGTTTGGATCTGAAGCAGTGCTGCATTAAGTACTTAATGTACTTTAGACCCACGGAGCCCCTATGTTGGCTGCCTGTGCTGGGCATTGGGGGGGGGGAATGGGGGCAGGTTAGAGACTGCTCAAGCCAGTCACCAACACCCAGGTGTAAGAGCTGTTGCTATCCTCCTATCAAGCACTTCCAGTGAGTGAATTCTCATCCAGCAAAAAAGGAAACTGACTCAGGCTGACTGTAAATTTTTATTTTTATTTATTTAGATTTTTGCTCACACCTTTTTCAGTAGGGTTACCATATTTTGTCCTCTGAAAAAGACGACATGTCACGCCCCCCTGCCCCGCCCACACCACACCCTTCATATCCTCACCCAGCCCTTTCTCACTCTCACCCCGCCCCCTGTCACATATTCCCCTCACCCCCTTACTTACTATCTACTGCCCTGGTGGTCTAGTGACCTCTTAATCGGGACAGGAAAGAGCCCCCTCTTTGCTGCCCTTGCCCTGCATCCTGTTGCTGTGTGACGGTCTCAGGATTCAAAATGGCCGCCGAGAGTTGAAGTCTCGCAAGGCCACTTCAACTCTCGGTGGCCATTTTTAATCCCGAGATCGTCACACAGCAACAGGATGCAGGCAAGGGCAGCGCTCTGGCCAGGAAAGAGGGGGCTCTTTCCTGTCCCGATTAAGAGGTCACTAGACCACCAGGGCAGTAGGATAGTAGGCAAGGGAAGGGGAGGGGAGGCTAGGATAGGTCCACCGCCCGCCTACCCGTTTGTCCAGAAATCCGGACAAACGGGCGGACTGGCAAAACCCGCCCAGACATGTCCTCAAAAAGAGGACATGTCCGGGTAAATCTGGACGTATGGTAACCCTAGTAGTAGCTCAAGGTGAGTTACATTCAGGCACACTGGATATTTCTCTGTCCCAGGAGAGCTCACAATCTAAGTTTGTACCTGGGGCAATGGAGGGTTAAGTGACTTGCCCAAGATCACAAGGAGCAGCAGTGGGATCTGGATTTCAAGATCGATGCTCTAACCACTAGGCCACTCCTCCACTCCCTAATGTAAAATTTCAAGAATGTTTGAAGTTCTGGGAAACTTTCTAGAGTCCTCTTAAATGAAAGAATCTGCAATACATATATTTATTAGACGTACAAGTTCCTTTCACTATTTTCTCTCCTCTATTTTGGGCTTCCAGCTGTTTTGAACTAGCCTCTCACGAGTCTTCATTTGTGTTTACTCCCTTGTTAACACCATTCTCCTAAATCCAGCCCAGCTACTGAACCACCAGTGTTCGGCCAACGCCCACAGCTTCCACCACAGCCCAGAATGTCTGCAACCTAATACTATCCACAAGAGGTCACTGTTGAGTAGCAGCTGAGCTCCTCTAACTGTAAAGCCCCAGCCAAGCCGAGCACAAAGGAAGGGGAGTCAGATGGGCTTCGAGTGCTACAGATCTCCCGCTTACAACGAAAGACATTTTGGTTTCTGCAATTCTAGAATGCACTTTTCCAACATGAAACCCTTGTTTAGTAATCCAGCCAAATCCATCAGCAGTGCCATCACCCTAGGATTACTGCCTCAGAAAGGCTTTGCATCTAGGAATAAAGTCTTTCACTTTTCTTTTTTCCTGTTTTTAAGAGTATAGATGCATTTACATCCTTCAGACTAGTGAACTTTATTCCCCATAAGTCAAGAGATGTCTAAAAATGCTGTGGCCAATTCAGACATATCCCAGAAAATACCTATGTCATGTACACATTACCAACACACTACGTTCCTCAGCAGCATCTTTGATATATTTTCAAGTGAGATCACCAAATAAAGTGGTATGAAAAAGTCTTCGCCGCCCCCACCCCACATTTCCCCAATTATTACATATACGTCACGCTGAATGGTTTCAGATCTTTATACAAAATGTAATATTAGACAAAGGAAACCTAAGTAAACAAATATCACAATTTTAAAATTATGACTTCATTTAAGAAACAAAAAGGTATCCAAGAGCCATATCATCCATGTGAAAAAGTAACTGACCCTCCCCCTTTTTCATTTGCCATTTAAAATTTGCTAACCCACCTTATCTGTAGTACTGGTCAAGGTGGCATGAGCTTCACTAAGATGGGGTCCCTCTGTGTAAAGCCTTACGTCAAAACTGCCATTTTAAATTGGGTACAACAGGTATAGCCAATGAAGAAGAAACAGTAGAAGAGTCTCTTCTTTTAGCACAGCACAGAAGGCTAACTTTGTTAATCAACCAACTGACCAACTTTGATAATTAGATTAAAGCTGACTGAACGCAGCCAGCCATGTTTAATCTAGACTTCACTGAACCATCCCACCAGAGTGAGGTAGTCACCACAAAGGTTCTACAAGAATGCTATGGACATGATCAAAGGAAATTCCAGAAGAGTATATCGTATATCGTAGTCCGGAAAGGGTTACAAAGCCATTTCTAAAGCTCTGGGATTCCACCAAACCATAGTTATGGCCATTAACTGCAAATAAAGACAACTTTGAACAGTGGTGGATCTTCCCAGGAGTGTCTGACCTGCCAAAATTACTCAAAAGGTGCAGTGACTACTCAACTGCAAAGTCTCAAAACATCCCAGAAGATCCAAAGAACTGCAGCCCTCTGTAGCCTCAGTCAAGGTCAGTATTCATGACTCTACAACAACAGAGATCCAAGAGAAACCACAAAATCGTATCTGATCAGTTTTCAGTCCATAGATGCCATCTAAACAGCATGTTTTACCAGGCTTTCCACCTCTCTGGGGAACACTATAACAAGCTTATTCCTAGTCATTTACATCCAGAAGCACATGACATTTAAAATTCAAAACAAAGTCACCGATTTCTAAAAGTCTGATTAGCCGCCATTTCACAAATAGACCACAGCTGTATACAATAAAAGAGCACACAAATTATACAGCCTAACAAAACAAATACCAGATGACATTACAACAAATAAGACATAAGATTAACAAACAGAAAACAATCACCGAGTGTGCTTTCCTTCTAGCCAAGAGAGAAAACAGTCTGTCATCCCTGTACAGAAGGGGGAGGCCTGCAAGAGTTTCCAGCTTCCCCAATTCTTAGCCAAGTTTTACAAGTGTCACATTTCTTCACAAGCTAGTTGCATATTTAGGAGATAATTTCAGAAGGATCTGACACCATTTGAGGAAAGTCACCAGTAACAGGAAAAGATCTGAAGGGGGGCATGGCTCAGACAGCCTAAGTACGTAAGAATTCTGTATTTTAGAACAGCAATACACTTGTAACTTGGAAAATTTCATCGTGGGCACTGACACTTGCTTCGAGTCGCACGTAACTGTGGGCTGACTTCTCATTTGAACCAGGGCTTGGAAGGAGAATGCGAGAGATGCTTACCTGACGGCCAATGAAAACCACTCTGAAATGGCAAATATTAGAACTGTGGAAGGCAGATTCCAAATTAGTTGCAGACAGATGTGCAGGTTTCTGATACAGAGATATAGATTGTGCCACTTCAATGCACAATCTATACTGCAATCTGCTTCTTGCTGGCCTCCCACTTAGTCACCTCTCCCCTCTCCAGTCGGTACAAAACTCTGCTGCCCGTCTCATCTTCCGCCAGGGTCGCTTTACTCATAACTACCCCTCTCCTCAAGACCCTTCACCGGCTCCCTATCCGTTTTCGCATCCTGTTCAAACTTCTTCTACTAACCTATAAATGTACTCACTCTGCTGCTCCCCAGTATCTCTCCACACTCGTCCTTCCCTACACCCCTTCCCGTGCACTCCGCTCCATGGATAAATCCTTCTTATCTGTTCCCTTCTCCACTACTGCCAACTCCAGACTTCGCGCCTTCTGTCTCGCTGCACCCTATGCCTGGAATAAACTTCCTGAGCCCCTACGTCTTGCCCCATCCTTGGCCACCTTTAAATCTAGACTGAAAGCCCACCTCTTTAACATTGCTTTTGACTAGTAACCACTCGCCTCCACCTACCCTCCTCTCCTCCTTCCTTACACATTAATTGATTTGATTACTTTATTTTTTGTCTATTAGATTGTAAGCTCTTTGAGCAGGGACTGTCTTTCTTCTATGTTTGTGCAGCGCTATAGAAATGCTAAATAGTAGTAGTAGAACTGGTTACCTGTACAAAGCCCTGAGTGACACCATTTTAAATTCTGTGACACGTGTCAAGTCAAATACAAGTACTGCCACCCATTCCTTGAGACCCTTATTTCTACATGTTTGAATGGATTAATACAGCAACCAGCATAGGCTTGAGAGAAATGTTCCAAGAAACACTTGCAAAAGATCCTCAGATGAAAGGTCCAAAGATGGGCACAGCAGTGATTAACATGTCCCACTACTGCTCGCATCAGTACCGATTCAGCAACAATGCTGACTTCCAGGAACCACATTGAGAAACATGAAATGGAATCTGCCTTTCAATCTCTTGCTAAGGTCAATTTAAAGAGAGACAATCATCTTAATCTGAAAAGATAAAGATAATGAAGCCTCCATCAAGCTTATTATGCAGTTAGGTAAGGTCTTTTCGTGCCCTGGACCACTGGGCAAAGGATGCTTTGGAGTCCTAGAGGCAGATGCACTAAAGCTAAATGAGCCTTTAATGACCCTCCAACGAGGAAAATTTGATCCGTTGCATGCATCAAAGGGCTTTTACCGAGGAAGCCAGCAGCTAATGAAAACGGAATGGAGATGAGCAATTAGTGTGAAAACCCCATTGAAACGACATGCACTAACCTTTTCCGATTGCCTTTACGCAGGAAAAAGGCAGGAAATCTAACGAGAGGTCTGGACCTCTCGTTAGGACAGCTCTGTGCCAGGAAAAATCATTAAGTGAAAAAATAAACAAACTTTGAGCCAATCCCAGCGCATTAGCAGAGCTAAAAGCGCTGTGATTGGTCCAAAGGACGTCAGAAAACACATCAAATAAAAAAAATTAAAAAAGGATCGGGAGGGGGCAAGGGCGTAGGTTACCGACGTCAGACGGGCGGGCCCAGGAGGAGAGAGACGCGCGACAGAAGCTGGGCGAAGGCAGGCATCAGCTTTCTTCTTGCCCGTGCAGCACCTTAAGACAGAGGAGAGAGGCGCTGCACGGGCCCGGTAAGAGGGAGGGGGGCCCGATGGAGGAGGGGAATGGCGGTGACGACCCCAAGAGGGGACGGGGCACAGGGCGGAGGATGTCGGGAGGTGGAGCTGAGGGGAGACAGAGTAGTGAGGAAGGGAGGGGGGCCGGGGCTGCTAAAGGTACGTTTGCTTTTCTTCTTGCTTTTTAATTTAGAATGCAGGGGGAAGTGGGACGGGGGGAACGGCGACCACGGGTGGGGGGGGGCAAGGACGGCCATACAGGACGCTCCTGACCAGCGCCTTTGCCCCCTCCCGACCCTTTTTTTTTATTTTTGTTTTGATTTGGGAGCCATGTGCTTGTGATTTGACTGTGTTTTGACTGTTTGTGGCATGCGCAGAGCAGCTAACATAACGCTTGGCTGCTCTGCGCATGATTTGGGGGCCGATTAACGATGTGTATTGTGATTCTTTGATACATTGTACGTTTCAATACCGATCTCAGCATGTGTGACTTTTTTTTTTTGGTGCATTTTTCGTTATTTTAAAATCGTTAGGGACTTTAACGATTTAGATTTTTTTACGTTTGGTTGCTGCATCTGCCTCCTAGTCTTTGACATCTAGTTGTCACATTTAAGGCATGAGTACAGGGCTCCAGAAGCAGCCCAGGCACTGGCTGTTGGCCAAGTGCTACTGTTGCAGTGACTGGGGGGTAGATAGGAAAAGAATCCCAAAGTTGGAGGCAGATCCCTAAGACGACAAGGAAAGATTATTCTCTCTCTCCTAAAGAAAGCTAAGAGAAGACAGGCTTTGCAGGTCACCCAGCACCATTTCAGTGCTGCAAAAATTCTATTTCCTCAAGAACCAAATACAGCTTCCAAGTTTTTGTATTTCAGTAAAACTGCAGAGAACGAATTTATAAACCGGTGAACCTGACGTCGGTGCCAGGCAAAATGGTACAGCCTATTATAAAAGAACAAACTTACAGAGCATATACATAGGCATGGATTAATGAGACAAAGTCAACATGGATTTAGTGAAGGGAAACTTTGCCTCACCAATCTATTACATTTCTTTGGTGAATAAACATGTGAATAAAGGTGAGCTGGTCAATATTGTGACTCTGGATTTTCAAAAAGCATTTAACAAAGTACCTCATGAAGGAAACCTGAGGAAATTAGAAAGTCATGGGATAGAAGGTAATGTCCTATTGTGGATTAAAATCTGGTTAAAAGATAGAAAACAGAATAGGGTTAAATAGTCTATTCTCAGTGGAGAAGGGTAGATAGTGGGGTTCTTCAGGGGTCTGTGCTGGGACCGCTGGTTTTAAACATTTATAAATGATCTAGAGATGGGAGTAACTAGTGAGGTAATTAAATTTACTGATGACAAAGTTATTCAAAGTTGTTAAATCACAAGACGATTGTGAATAATTGCAAGAGAACCTTATAAGACTGGGTATCCAAATGGCAGACTATGTTTAACGTGTGCAAGCGCAAAGTGATGCATGTGTGAAAGAGGAACCCAAACTATAGCTACATGATGCAAGGTTCCACCCAGGAAAAGGATTTAGGTGTTATTATTAATGATACATTGAAACCCTCTGCTCAATGCACAGCAGCAACTAAGAAAGCAAATAGAATGTTAGGAATTATTAGGAAGGAAATGGAAAACAAAAATGAGGACGCTATGCCTTTGTATTGCTCCATGGTGCAACCACACCTCAAATACAGTGTGCAATTTTAGTCACCACATCTCAAAAAATATGTAGCGAAATTAGAAAATGTACAGAGAAGGATGACAAAAATGATAAAGGGGATGGGACGAGTTCCCTATGAGGAAAGGCTAAATCGACTACGGCTCTTCAGCTTGGAGAAGAGATGGCTGAGGGGAGATACAATAGAGGTCTATAAAATACTGAGTGGAGTGGAACAGGTAGACGTTAATCACTTGTTTATTCTTTCAAAAATACTAAGACTATGGGGCACACCATGAAGCTACTTAGTAGTAAATTTAAAACAAGCCAAAGAAAATATTTCTCGACTCCACATGTAATTAAACTCTGGAATTTGTTGCCAGAGAATGTGATAAAAGCAGTCAGCTTAGCAGGGTTTAAAAAAAGGTTTGGACAATTTCCTAAAAGAAAAGTCCATAAGCCATTAAGATGGACTTGAGAAAAATCCACCGTTTCTGTTTTAAAGGAAACGGGTGCTAGCAAGGTTATATTCATTAATTTTTTTACCTGGGGCGCTGTTGCTGGGGTGTTCCGGGAGGTGGAAAACGTGTGGGCTGGTGTCCGCAGCGGGGTTTCTTCGGCAAGGCTGGTGCGGAGCTGAGGCAGTATCTCAGCTGGAGTAGCGATCCTATCCATATCGGGCTGAGTTGGGAGGTAGGTGCGGGCGGCAATTTGGGGCCGTGCCTGGCCGCGTTCCTGCAGTGGTGATCCGGGAAAGGTGGCCAGAGCGTTGGCGGCATTTTTACAGCCACTTGAAGAGAGAAGGGGCGGTCCGGACCGGAGTTGTCGGCCGCTAAGGCCACAAGAGCAGTAGAGCAGGTGCAGGGGTGGCGTGAGGAAGTGGAGAGGTCCCTCCAGTGGGGTTTTGGGCGGTCGGTGGCGTTGGAGCGGCGTGGACCACCTATTTGGCGGTGCAGGGCACGTGCCAGTTCGTGGGATTCGATCAGCTGTGTGGGTTTTTTTCTCTCACCCGGGATCACGTCATAATGCGGCCACTGACGTCAGTCTGATCTACGGAGCCTCGCAGGCCAACTCTGAAGGAGCCACGGTCCCAGGCAAGACAGAATGTTGGACGTGAGAATTATTATATAGGATAAGCAGCATTGTTTTGGAACCTTGCCAGGTACTTGTGACCAGGATTGGCCACTGTTAGAAACAGGACACTGGGCTCAATGGACCTTCGGTCTGTCCAAGTATGGCAATGCTTATGTACTTAGTATGTGTTTAAATGTTGCAGTGAGGAGTTCTACAAGCTTATGTACTGTAATGCACCAAGCTATTCAACATTTGAAACCTGCAGGTAAAAACTGGAAAACAACACACAAGCAGCGTGCAGAGTCCATAATGCAGCGGATTTGTCCAACTCCTGGAGTAAGTATACCGGATGGAGCTAATGTTCACTGTCAGGTGAGACACAGACCAGGGAAGGAGAAAAGCAAACAGTGTGGGGGGAGAGGGGCTAGGGTTTTTATTCTACTGCAGGGGCTTCAGAGATGGTTCAAGGTAACAGTGTGCCACTGAATAATTTACTAAGAGCTGGAAGCCTTCAGTCACGTGATGCATACCATGGGACGGGCCAGACCTGGCGAACTATTTATGATGTGCAGCAGCCAGAAGACTTCCCCCGGTCTGCTGTGCATTGTGATGGCATGAATTCAAAGACATTTTTAACTTCTTGCCAATATGTTTAACACTTCAAAACATTTGTATCTTTAATTGAATAGCTCCTCATTAATGAACAGTGGGGAAGGAAAGAATATTTTAAAAAGCATCTTTAAACATTAAAGTGCTGTAAACCTCCTTCCTCCAAAAATGCCATTTCTGTAGGAGATATTCAAGCAGCTGCCGGATTTTAGGAAGCATGTAAAATGTAACACCCTATCACCCACACAACCACTGTTCTAAGAATATGAACACCTTGCCTACACGATTCCATCTGCCTTCAAGAGCTCCCTGCTGACAGCACACCAACACACAGACCATGGACAACGGGTCATGCGTCTTAGGTTCAGTGCTAGAGAGACCTCATCGCTACTCTAGTCAGGCAGGTAAGCTCAGACACACTAGCACCTCTGTCTACCTGCCTACAGGTCAAGTGATATTTTTGTTACCGATGACAGTATACTGCATGCCGGACAGCCATCAACAGAAAACCAGTGTATTGGTTCACGACCTACATCTCAACTTCGAGCAAAACATTCATTCCAACCCCAGAGCCAGAAACAAGAGACTTTGCCAGGAAGGAAAACTGCACAGATGGTTGTCAATTGTTTGCTTACCAATAAATCCTTGTAATTATCTATAAATCACACTGTTCACTGCTTGTGCCTAAAACCCTCCTCTGCAATGTTACAGCTCTCAGGAAAGATCCTGATGCAGCAAAGCTATTCAATAAAAAAAAAAAAAAGCTGCAGTCAGGCAGCAGCTCTAAACCTTTAAATATTTAAAGAATTTTTTTAGCCTTCATCCAAAAGAACCATAGCCTACTGTCTCCTGACAGCATCTCTGAATCACACTGACCATCACATGGCCCCAAGGCAAGTAACTTGCTAGTCACATCGGATGCACATTCTGTAGCAGGACTGGCATGAATATAATCTCAGCTAGGGTAGGAGTGGATAAGCATTTTTTTTTTTTTTTTGTTACATTTGTAGCCTGCGCTTTCCCACTCATGGCAGGCTCAATGCGGCTTACATGGGGCAATGGAGGGTTAAGTGACTTGCCCAGAGTCACAAGGAGCTGCCTGTGCCTGAAGTGGAATCAAACTCAGTTCCCCAGGACCAAAATCCACCACCCTAACCACTAGGCCACTCCTCCACTGTTGCTACTATTTGAGATTCTACACCAATGTGGCCGCACAGGCTTCTGCTTCTGTGAGTCTGACGGTCAGACTCACAGAAACAGAAGCCTGCGCAGCCTTCTACATGGAATGTTGCTACTGGAATAGCAACATTCCATGTAGAATGTCCAATAGTAGCAACATTCCATGTAGAATCTCCAATAGTAGCAACATTCCATGTAGAATCTCCAATAGTATCTATTTTATTTTTGTTACATTTGTACCCTGCGCTTTCCCACTCATGGCAGGCTCAATGCGGCTTACATGGGGCAATGGAGGGTTAAGTGACTTGCCCAGAGTCACAAGGAGCTGCCTGTGCCTGAAGTGGGAATCAAACTCAGTTCCCCAGGACCAAAGTCCACCACCCTAACCACTAGGCCACTCCTCCACACATGAAATCTTTCTGATTTCATGTGCAAATTCCCTTAAATCAGTATCCCTAATTTTCTAACGCCTGTTGCTCTATTTTATCTGTGTGTTCTACCTCCGCTTAAACCACATGCTGTCTTATTAAGATGTTTTATTGTGTATTGGCATAATTGCATTATTTGAATATTTTTTTACTGCTGTAATGGACTGTTGCCTATGTTTGACTTATTCTTGCTGTACACCGCCATGGGTGGATTTGTTCAAAAAGGTGGTAAATAAATCCTAATAAATACATATATAAAACAAAGCATTGTCCGACTTCTCGGGACTTGCACCAGAGGATAGGTTCTGAACAAAACTGACATCTTTATAGATTAACACACACATATTTGTTTTTTTTAAGGAACAAAAGGATAGTACTGGAGCAAGTCTCAAAAAATCCAAACCTTCATACTTGAACAAACGCTACTGTGATCTCAAGCTACTAGCACACTGTCCACTCCCAGAACACCGCCAGAGGTCAGAGAACAACCTGCACCTTCTGGGTCTGCTGTACGACAGCAACAACTGCCCAAACGTCACCTTCCAAGACCTCTCCAATACAATGAAACTCTTCTTTTACAAGAGATTTACATCTTCATTCTGAGCTCATGAAGAACACAACAACTATGCCCATTAAAGTTACCCTTAACACACCAAAAACATACTAAGAAATCCTCTGCCAACAATAATCCCTACCCCACCCTGAGCCCTTACGTCTGCCTGTCCCAGGAACGCAGCTTGATTCATTTTTAATTAATTTCACTAAGGAATTATCTAGTTAACAGATATCAAACAAAAACGAATGCTGTAAGATTAGATCATGGGTCATATTACAAAACACTGTGGCTGCTCGTGATCTACAGACCACCTCACAGTCAACACCACATCTATGCAAGAACTGCTGAATCTGGTGACCGAGGTAGCCCTGAGCTACCCTGGGTTACCAATCATGGGAGACCTATGGAACTTTGGAAGGCTTAAGTGCTTTGAAAATATGCCTCATAGTGTTCTGCAAAGGGGTCGATATCTTTGAACACAAGGTCAGTGGCATCAAGGTAACACCTCTTACATTGACACATCTTTCTAATCACATTTTCTATTAAGGACCACCAAAAACAGATGGGTCCAATCAAAGTTTGGAAAGAATTTCGAAACATGAAAAATCTGACTGCTGATAACTTCATGTGGATGTAAAGACGACGACCACAGTGTCAGAACAGGTTGATACCTGGAATGCACACTTAGCAATGGCCCTGGAAAAGACAGCCACCCTGAAGAAAGTCCTATGCTCTACGCACAAATGCTCCCCATGGTTCTCCCCAGAACTATGGGTCCTTAAGCATCAAGGACGCCAACTTGAAACAAAAAATGGCAAAAAATCTCACCTAGATGAAGACAGGCTCAATAGCAATGTACCGCCAGGCCTTAACAGTAGTCAAAAAACAATATTTTTCTCAACACACTGAACAAGCTGCAAATTCAACCAACTATTTATTTATTTGTAGCATTTGTATCCCACATTTTCCCACCAATTTGCAGGCTCAATGTGGCTTACATTTGCCCTAATGGCGGTTGCCATTTCCGGGTAACCAAATTACAAATGGTATTGCGTTAAGGTGCAAACATATATAGTAACATACATGGAACATAACATATATGGAGCAGATCATGACATACATGGTAAAGAAGAATTCCATGAATGTTCCTGAGTAATAAAATTGGATTGTAACATACATTAGATCATCGACTATGGAGAGACCCTATTCGGTATAAGGTTTAAAGTGGTAGTGCTTGATTTAAAATAGTAAACAGCGTACTGCGAATCCCAAAATAGAACCTGCCTTCCTAGTCACAACTAACCAGCAATGATTTTGCCACATACTTTGCCAACAAAATTAAAGGTCTCCATTAGAAACTACAGACAGACAGTCTCATCAAAACTCTCACCAGCTAACAAGAACACTCCCTCTCCCCCATCATTCAAAGCCATCTTGGATTCAACCAAGTTGCAGAGGAAGCTCTTGAAAAAATTCTGAAAGGTCAACAACCTGCCCTCTTGATCCCCCGCCCAGCAAAGATAGTGAAGCGAACAAGTAAGTTCAGGCCTCATTGAAGGGGCCTCTAAAATTGTTAACTCCGCCAGAAACACTAAAAAAAACCTGTGGTGCGTCCTCTACTGAAAAAGAGCTCCCTTGACCAGGACAGGCCTGAAAACTACTGACCAGTCTAAAATTCTTTTCTTGGCATAATATATAGAACCATCTATATTCAATTCAATGACTGGCTAGACCAGTGTCAGTCTGGCTTCAGACCTGGGTACGGAACAGAGACAGTTCTTGTGTCCCTTCTTGATTATCTGCACAGAAACAGAGGATCTGGCTCAATACTAGTGTTGCCAGATTTCTCAGCAGCCTATAACACTATAGATCATATCATGCTTATGAGGATGGCAGAAACAGGCATCAGTGGCTCGGTATTTCCATGGTTCAAATCCTATTTGTCAGACAGACAACAATCAGTTCTGTTCATCAATAGCACCACATCATTACACATCCATACTGTTTCCCATTTTACTTAATATCTACCTGAAGCCTCTGGCTGAGCTGCTTCAGTCGACTGGCACAAAAATCTACATCTATTCTACTCATGTCCATTAAACCAGATCTACCCACAGCTTTGAATAAACTATCTAACTGCAACTCAGGAATGGGCAAACAACAACAAACTCTGCTTGAACCCAAGCAAAACAGATTCTTTGGGTACTTAACACAAATGGGTAAGTACCGGACTTCAAAATACCTTTTGGGAAGTATGAATTCCCCCTAAAAATCACAGGTCAGGAATCCTGGGATATTGCTGGACTCACTCTGATTCCATAAATTCAAACAACCTTTAAAAATTATCACCTGCAGCAGCTATGAAATCTTTTTCTATATACTGAAAAAACAAGTCTGACCACAGTGGTCCATGCCATGATAACAAACATCACAACTAGACCACTTTAACGTCCTGTACACCAGTGCCATAGCAAGGGTGGCTGACACCCGGGTCGGGTCGCCGCTGTGCACCCCCCCCCCCTGGGTGCAGCACGGCGCACCCCCCCTCGGCGGGCACCCCCCCAGAGCGCATTCTTACTGCCATTCGAAAGCGGGAGATGGGCGGGAACACCGATCCGCCCCGAGTGTACATCACTGGGAGCTGCGTCGGCTCCGCTGGTTCCCTGCTCTCTCTGCCCCAGAACAGGAAGTAACCTGTTCCAACTAATGCTGCAGCTCAACTGATAGAAGGCTGCAAGTGGTGTGACATCACACCCTTCCTGCAAAAACTACACTGGCTACCAGTCCCTTACAGGGATAAATTGATAAATTTAAAACTGTTTAATTTTCAAGGTCCAAAGACAAAATGGGCCAGAGTTAAGGGAAAATTAGCTCTTACCTGTTAATTTTCTTTCCTTTAGTCCCAAAAGATCAATGCAGAGACTTGTGGGTTATGTCCCTCTCCAAGCAGGTGGAGATAGCGAGAACACCAGACGTCTGCTATACTGGTCCTATACAGCAGCCATAAGCTCAGGATTGTCGATTCCAAAGCAGTGCTAAATAGTAGTAGTAGTAGTAGTAGTAGCAGTGGTGCAAAAGAGCCTGACTAAAGCAATCTCCTGCCTCTAGAAAGAGTGTGTGTGAGTGAGAGAGTGTGTGGTGAGAGTGTGTGGTGAGAGAGAGTGTGACGTGTGGGCCTCTGGATTGATCTGTTGGGACTAATACAAAGAAAATTAACATGCAAGAACTAATTCTTCCTCCCATAGTATCCCACAGATCAATACAGAGCCTTGTGGGACGTACCAAAGCAATCCTCAAGTAGGGCAGGAAACTGCAACTCTAACAGACAAGACCAAAGCCCCAAATTCCGCATCCTTGCATGCCGACATGTCCAGTCAGTAATACTTCGAGAACATATGGACCAAAGACCAAGTGGCCAACCAGCAAAGCTCATCAACAGAAACCAATTTTTGTGCCCTGGTGGAATATGCCTGCACGTGCAGTGTTGGTGACTTCCCCTCCTTCAGCCAATGGCCCGTTCTCTCTTCATGCGGCCAGCAAACAGGATAAAAAGATCATCCAAATGAAGGAAATCATTGGTAACCTCCAAGCACCGGAGGAGAATGCTCTGAACATCCAGGCAACACAGGGCCCTGAATTCAGTTGGATAATCCTCCCAATGGAAGACCTGGAGGAAGAGAGGCTGATTCAAGTGAAAACGAAACACAATCTTTGGGAGGAAGGACAGGACCATCTGAATGCACACACCTGCCTCTGTAAAGTGGAGATCAGGATTCCAGGAAGGAAAAATGGCCTTGTAGAAGAGGACAGAAGTGATTAACCCCCACCCCCAAAAGAAAAGATCTATGTCTGGGTGATCCACTGAGGTGCCTTGTGACCGTAGAAGCAGGCCAGTGCCGCCACCTGGACCTTCAACAAACTGAGGGACAGGGAAATAATTCAGGCCGTCCTGCAAAAAAAAGGCCCGCCACAGAGCACCAGGACTCAAAGGTCCGCCAGACCCACACATAAGCCATCGAAGTGGAGTGAACACATGGGACAGACGCTGGAAGCTGCTCGGCAGTTCCCACACTGGAAGCAGCGCTTCACTGACTCAGACGGGTGTCACCATGAACACCCTTTAATTTAGACCAGTTCTCCATATCTTATTTAAGTGTACAAAGGTTTTGCCTTGAGTTTAGCCACCCATCTATTTATCACAATTGACTCTGTACTACCTACCTTGCCCCCATCTATATATCTGCATTGGGCCCCTCAGCTACATAGAAAAGCATTAGTATTATACCTATGCTGTTTGACTGTTCTATTGCATTGCTTATTAGGTATTTCATCGGTATTATGCTGACATAAGTACATAAGTAATGCCATACTGGGAAAAGACCAAGGGTCCATCGAGCCCAGCATCTTGTCCACGACAGCGGCCAATCCAGGCCAAGGGCACCTGGCGAGCTTCCCAAACGTACAAACATTCTATACAATCAAGCCATTGTGACATCACTAATGAGGTTGGCTCTTATTGGTGGAATGAGCCACTATGACATCACAATAGGTTAAATCACTGCTCTATGTAATAAAAGTGAGCCAAGTAGAGGACATAAGTACATAAGTAATGCCACACTGGGAAAAGACCAAGGGTCCATCGAGCCCAGCATCCTGTCCATGACAGCGGCACCTGGCAAGCTTCCCAAACGTACAAACATTCTATACATGTTATACCTGGAATTTTGGATTTTTCCAAGTCCGTTTAGTAGCGGTTTATGGACTTGTCCTTTAGGAAACCGTCCAACCCCTTTTTAAACTCTGCTAAGCTAACCGCCTTCACCACATTTTCCGGCAATGAATTCCAGAGTTTAATTACACGTTGGGTGAAGAAAAACTTTCTCCGATTTGTTTTAAATTTACTACACTGTAGTTTCATCGCATGCCCCCTAGTCCTAGTATTTTTGGAAAGCGTGAACAGACGCTTCACATCCACCTGTTCCACTCCACTCATTTTATATACCTCTATCATGTCTCCCCTCAGCCGTCTCTTCTCCAAGCTGAATATTTTTCATGCTACTATATTGCTAGTATTGTATTGACATTTATCATATTTGTTATTGTTCTGCAATGCTGTTCAATGAGCATTTCTGTTTCATGTGAGTCCTATTACTAGATTTAAAGTTTCCAAGTTTCTCTTTGGTCATTTTATTATTGTTAACAAAATTGTACGTTTTAAGTTAAACTGGACCTGCTGTACACTGCCTTGGGTGAATCTCTTCATAAAGGCGGTTAAGTCCCAATAAATGAATAAAATGTCCTAATAGGAATCAAGCCCACAAAGAAAATGCAATAAACTGCGGAGCAGCATGAACAAAAGCTGGAAGGGACCTCTGCTAGCTGAGAAATTCTCTCCCCGCCTAAATAATAACCAACATACTAATTCCTAACATACAACAAAGCTGGTTTTGCAGGATTTCCAGAGAGGAGCTCTGAATAAGACTGTCCTCCTCAACCATAGCTTCTCGTCTCCGCAGGTACAGGACGGCTCGCTCTCTGCAGGGAGGCAGATACAAAAAAAAAAGATTTATTTCGCATGTTTTTCTTTCAGCCTGTTCTTTATGCAGGTTGCACTGTGTTTGTAATAAGAGAACTGGGAAGCTATTCACTCAGCGAGAGACAAACAGAGAAAGCGGTGCTGCATCCTCACCGCTCAAGAACATCTCTAAACAGACCACCCTGCTGTTTCATTTCAGACCTCTTAAAGCAGAAGAAAATAAGGGTCAGACATCCCTCCAGTGCAACTAAACAAGATGTAACAAAGCACTTCGTTCTACAGTGGCTGTCGGCACCAGACCAAAACAGGACGACAGCAAGAAAAATGCTGAGCTGAAATTATGTCAGCTCACAGTCTGTCATGTTTCAGCATCAACCTGTTAAAAAAAAAAAAGAAATACTATACCTTTAGACTGTCAGAGCTAAGTGGAAGTCCATGTAGTGTACTCAGAGTAAAAAGAAATACACAAACCTCACATTATTCTGCCTTTATCTGCTATTCCCAGCCCACTTACCGCTAATTAAACATTAGTGCACAAGGCACTCACTATCATACAACATTCATACATGATTTCACATGAAGAAACCAGCCGGCACCTATAGAAAAATTACCAAATGGCCGTCTAGCTCTAATACTGCCTGAGCAAAGAGCCAACCTGACGGAGACAGAGCCAGTGCAAGGGTAGTGGGCACCCTAGGTGGACCATCAGCCTTCCCCCCTCCCCTTCCAAACAATAACTTTCAAGCCCCTCTCCCCATCAAGATTTTGATTACTAAATTCAACAGACATGATCAACACACAAAAATCCTACATACATGCAGGTTAAAGTGTGTGCTGATAGTTCTAGGAATGGGTCCAGCTGTCATTAGCAATGGTTTTGGATGAAGAGAATAACCCTAGAAAGCTCGTCAAAAATACATTAGCTCAGTAAAAAGGTTATCACCTTGGTTGCTGATCTGCTAATCCTTCCTGGTATTCCCCCCCCCCCCCCCCTGAGCACGGCCTGAGAACAGACTGTACAGTATATGAAGGGTCACTTAATATTCTGCAGCTTAAGCAAAAAGGAGGAAGTGACTGATATTCTGTATCCTGACTGGAGGGGCCCAGGGCTCTGTGTGGTCCTTATGTACCTCCATTGCCTCAGGTACAAACTTAGATTGTGAACTCTCCTGGGACAGAGAAATATCCAGTGTACTTGACTGTGAATGTAACTCGGAGCAGAGGAGTAGCCTAGTGGTTAGTGCAGTGGACTGGGGAACTGGGTTCAATTCCCACTGCAGCTCCTTGTGACTCTGGGCAAGTCACTTAACCCTCCATTGCCCCTGGTACAAAATAAGTACCTGAATATATGTAAACTGCTTTGAATGCAGTTGCAAAAACCTCAGAAAGGCGGTATATCAAGTCCCATTTTCCTTTCCCTATTTAAGATTCTACATGGAATGTTGCTATTCCACTAGCAACATTCCATGTAGAAGCCTACCCTTGCAGATCAGCAACGCGGCCGCGCAGGCTTCTGTTTCTGTGAGTCTGACGTCAGACTCACAGAAACAGAAGCCTGCGCGGCCGCAAGGGCAGGCTTCTACATGGAATGCTGCTAGTGGAGGAGTAGCCTAGTGGTTAGTGCAGTGGACATTGATCCTAGGGAACTGAGTTCAATTCCCACTGCAGCTCCTTGTGACTCTGGGAAAGGCGGTATATCAAGTCCCATTTCCCTTTCCCTTCAGCTTCTACTGAAAAAGGTGTGAGCAAAATCTAAATAAATAAATAAATGTACTATGTTAAATTAAGGCTTCAGAGTGACTCGCTGAGGGAGTTACTGCATGCCACCTCAACCAAGTCAGAAGTCAGAATGATGCTCCTTGCAATAAGAGATCCTTCAAAGTCAAGGTTGATTCTCTTCTGCAGGTGAGTCAGTTGCTCAATACACTGCTTTGGGCCTCATAACTAGTCTCTGAAATTTCACGCTAATAGTAATGCTCATAAATTTCATTTGTGTTTTTATAGCCCATGTTTTCAGTCCAAAGGCTGTATAGAGTGAGTTACAATAGTTAAAAATAAGTTACATCATACAATAAACCACAAAGTATAGCCATCAGGAAAAGCTAATTCCTGCATTCTTATCTGTTATTTCCACATAAAGGTTATTCACCTTCCCAAATCCAAAATGTTCCACCCAAGGTGATATACAGAATAAACATCTTACAAATATAACATTGTCAGCACTTTCTCTTTCCTGCACCCTGCTACTACTACTATTTAGCATTTCTTTTTTTTCTTTTTTTTTTTTTATTTATTTAATATTTTAAATGATACACACTACAATGTGACCATGCAAATCGCATTAGATCCGAAAATAGAAAAACATTTAGTTTAGCATATAAGGAAACAAAAAGAACATTTTTTCTGTCCACATAAAAGAAAGAAATTGATTCCAAGATTAGGAATTATATTAACAAAAGAAAACAATTAATTTAATACGCATTCGCTACCTCTTTGTTCATGCTCCAGCCTGTTATGTGGGTGGGCATATAACATTCACTTCAACTCTAGCATCTAGGAAATCTCTAAGCTGTTTAGGGTCCACAAATTGAAATTGTTTACCTTCAAACATTACATTACAAATACAGGGAAAACGTAATACAAAATTTGCTTTAATGGCCTCAACTCTGGGTCGCATTTCCAAAAAGGCCCTGCGTCTCATTTGTGTTGGCCTAGATAGATCCGGAAAGATCCTAACCTTGGAACCCATGAACAAGCTATCTAAATGTCTCAGGAAAAGTCTTAATACTGCACTCCGGTCTGGTTCCAGCACAAAAGTAACCAACATAGTTGTCCTGTGTGTAATCACTTCCAGGGAACTTTCCAGGAAGGAAGTAAGATTCATTTCTGCCTCCGTCCCTCGTTTAGGTAATTCACCCGTTGTTCCTTTAGTATTCCAAATATAATAGGCCCGAGTTAGAGGAGGTAGTGAGTCTTTATCCATTCCCAGTATATCCGTCATGTATTTTTTCATCATATCCATTGGGGAAATTAAAGGGGATTTGGGGAAATTAAGTAACCGAAGGTTAAGTCTACGAGCTTGATTTTCTAGGTATTCTAACCGTTTATGTACAAAGTTACTGTCTTTAACCAAAGTAGATTCCAAAGTCCCCATTTCTTGAATTTTAGTGTCCAAACTTTCAATCTTACAGGATTGCTGTGCAGTTACTTGAGCCTGTATCAGAACGGCTTCAGAAAGAGTTCTAATATCATTAGTGTTTTCTTGCAACATTTTTTGCATAGAGGAGTGAGTGTCATGAATCATATCCCACAGTGGCTCAAGCGTCACATTCGAGGGTTTAATTATTCCACCTGTTGTTACCAAGGTGTGGGATGGGGATTCAGTACGTGACAATTTATTCACAATGTGTTGTGGTAATACCTTTAAGGCCAAACCGGCCGAAAACGCCTGTTCCTGTGTCCCACTCCGATTGACAGCAGACCTCCCCTCCAACAGTTGCGGATTAAACACTCCGGTGTCCGTTTCTGTTCGGGCTGCTGAAAATAACTCACTCCCTGGTTGTGGTGGTGCCCTGCGTTCCACGGGGCTCAAGGAAGCCCCGTCTCCGCTTCCCATCGACGTCAATGCATCGATCTGTACAGAGGGAGTCGATGTGCAAAGAGGACCCGGTTGCGCCGTGGGAAATTGCAGAATAGCTTGTTTCAATCCCGACGATGGTCCAGGAGTCGAGGGGACCTCCTTTACCTTCCCCCTTCGCTTCCCCATTAAAAACGAGGAGTCGTGGGTCTCGGAAGAAACAGCAATCCGCAACAAACACTCGGAGCCTCAACAGGTGCGTGCGTTCAAAGCGCCATCTTGGAATCCACCCTACTATTTAGCATTTCTATAGCGCTACAAGGCATACGCAGCGCTGCACAAGCATAGAAGAAAGACAGTCCCTGCTCAAAGAGCTTACAATCTAATAGACAAAAAATAAATAAAGTAAGCAAATCAAATCAATTAATGTGAACGGGAAGGAAGAGAGGAGGGTAGGTGGAGGCGAGTGGTTACAAGTGGTTACGAGTCAAAAGCAATGTTAAAGAGGTGGGCTTTCAGTCTAGATTTAAAGGTGGCCAAGGATGGGGCAAGACGTAGGGGCTCAGGAAGTTTATTCCAGGCGTAGGGTGCAGCGAGACAGAAGGCGCGAAGTCTGGAGTTGGCAGTAGTGGAGAAGGGAACAGATAAGAAGGATTTATCCATGGAGCGGAGTGCACGGGAAGGGGTGTAGGGAAGGACGAGTGTGGAGAGATACTGGGGAGCAGCAGAATGAGTACATTTATAGGTTAGTAGAAGAAGTTTGAACAGGATGCGAAAACGGATAGGGAGCCAGTGAAGGGTCTTGAGGAGAGGGGCAGTATGAGTAAAGCGACCCTGGCGGAAGATGAGACGGGCAGCAGAGTTTTGAACCGACTGGAGAGGGGAGAGGTGACTAAGTGGGAGGCCAGCAAAAAGCACCCCTTACTGAAGGTAGCCTGCTCTCCCAGGGTCAGGCTTTTTCTGTTCTGGATTCCAACAAGAGTACAGTAACATTCCCCCTACACTATACATACCAGCAGGGGAAAGGTCTGCAAAACATTTAGCACTGCATATCACTAGAGGCTAATTCACTCCGAAAATTAAGTACAATGCTGCAAGTTCCAAGATCCCTAACTCAAGAATCTGAAGTCTTTATTGGTGTAAAAAGAATTGAAGTGGTGCAAAGAAAAGCTACGAGAATGGTATGGGATTTGCGTTACAAGACGTATGAGGAGAGACTTGCGGACCTGAACATGTATTTATTTTATTTATTTATTTATTTATTTACATCAATTTATATACCGTATCTTATTGCTACTGCAAGACAGAACGGTTTACAATTTATAAAAAAAAAAAAAAAAAAAAAGCAGTACAATAAGTACAAATTGGACAAACATTAGAACTCCAATCATTACAGGAAAGCACAGCAAACCCAACAAACTAGCTACATAAGATGAAAACAATATAACTCATGATTAATACACAGGAGAACACTGCAGATACAAAATTAAATACATAATATAATCTACACAGACAGATAATACAGTTTTGACTTAGTATATATTACAGATGCCCATTTATAACCTTTCTTCCATTATTCTAAATTCTGATCTACATACTCGATAAAGTAGAAGGTTTTCAAAAGTTTCCGAAAATGAAAGTAAGATTTCTCAAGTCTGATCTCTTTTGGAAGGCCATTCCAAAGAGAGGGAGACAGATAGAAAAAAGCCGAATTCCGTGTAGATTCCCATCTAGCCCTAGCAAGAGGAGGAATCACTAACCTGTTATCTGTCAGGGATCTAAGGGTTCGTGTGGCAGTGTAAGGAATAGTTAGATTTGACAGATAGTATACTCTGGAGGAAAGGAGAAACAGGGGTGATATGATACAGACGTTCAAATATTTGAAAGGTATTAATCCGCAAACGAACCTTTTCCGGAGATGGGAAGGCGGTAGAACTAGAGGACATGAAATGAGATTGAAGGGGGGCAGACTCAAGAAAAATGTCAGGAAGTATTTTTTCACGGAGAGAGTAGTGGATGCTTGGAATGCCCTCCCGCGGGAGGTGGTGGACATGAAAACGGTAATGGAATTCAAACATGCGTGGGATAAACATAAAGGAATCCTGTTCGGGGAAAAAAGGGATCCTCAGGAGCTTAGCGGAGATTGGGTGGCAGAGGCGGGGCTGGTGGTTGGGAGGTGGGGTTAGTGCTGGGCAGACTTATACAGTCTGTGCCCTGAAAAAGACAGATACAAATCAAGGGGCTGGTGGTTGGGAGGCGGGGCTAGTGCTGGGTAGACTTATACGGTCTGTGCCCTGAAAAAGACAGATAGCAATCAAGGGGCTGGTGGTTGGGAAGCGGGGCTAGTGCTGGGCAGACTTATACGGTCTGTGCCCTGAAAAAGACAGATACCAATCAAGGGGCTGGTGGTTGGGAAGCGGGGCTAGTGCTGGGCAGACTTCTACGGTCTGTGCCCTGAAAAAGACAGATACAAATCAAGGTAAGGTATACACAAAAAGTAGCACATATGAGTTATCTTGTTGGGCAGACTGGATGGACCGTGCAGGTCTTTTTCTGTCGTCATCTACTATGTTACAAGGACCCCCCCCAATGTGTCCTACTACATCGGCTTATTGGCTTTTATTGTTCTTGCTGCGGGAAGGAACATTTCAAGGCTTGCAGTAAGAGTGTACTCTTGAAGGGACATTCAGAGGATATGGGGAACCCTCCAGTTCAATCACATTATCAAGAATGAAAGGTTTTCCGACTCTAAGCAGAACATATTTTATTTTTGTTACATTTGTACCCCGCGCTTTCCCACTCAAGGCAGGCTCAATGCGGCTTACATGGGGCAATGGAGGGTTAAGTGACTTGCCCAGAGTCACAAGGAGCTGCCTGTGCCTGAGGTGGGAATCGAACTCAGTACCTCAGTTCCCCAGGACCTAAGTCCACCACCCTAACCACTAGGCCACTCCTCCACTATGCTGCCCTGGGTCCCTATTCCCTGCAGGGATCTGGAACGGTGCTGCTTTTTAACATCTCACTAGCAGTTCTCCAGTCCAGCCCCTTCCCTTCCAAGATTTTATTTACCAGCTGCAGTCAGCAGCTAAACAAAATTCAAGGACAATCAGTGATGAAGGCTTGGCTCTTGATAAAACAGATTTCACTCCCCGCTGCACCCACTGTTTACTCAATATGTACTTCTCCAGGGCTGGTGTTGTGGACACATTAGTAGCGCCAATCAATAAGCTTTAAAGTATGAGCACTTTCCACTCTGTGCTCCAGATGGAATATGTTGCTGTTCATTGAAAAAGCGAGACTGAGAAATACAGCTATCGATTAATATGGAAAGGACTTTGGACGCTGCTTTCTGAGATGCTATTCCTACGCACTACATATAGTTCTCTTCACTGACGTGTTAGTGATCCTACTCCAACACGGGCATCATCGCCTCCTTTCTTCTCCCTATGCATCCGAGCATCCTTCTAAGCTTTCGCCGTTGCCTTTTCTACCTGTTTGGCAACCTTAACATCATCACATATAATCACTCCCCTTTCATACGCAAAGGTTCTTCACCTCTTAACTGTACCGTTCCCTCAGGTTTTTAGCATTAACGCTAAGCTGCCAAATCGCAGACCAAAGTCCTTCCTCATGTTATCCACACCAGCGGAAGTGTCCACCCTGTTATCATCCGCAAAAAGAGGTAAACCTTACCAGACAGCTCTTCAGTAAAATCGCTTACAAAAGCGTTAAAGAGAACTGGCCCAAGAATCAAACCTTGCACACCACTGACAACATTATTTTCTTCAAAATTAGTTCTATCTACCACTACCCTCTTGTCGTGTTCTACTCAACCAGTTACTAACAGAGTCGGTCAATTTTGGGACCATACTGAGGGCACTCGGTTTATTTATTAGTCATCTATGCAGAACCGTGTCAAAGGCTTTGCTAAAATCTAAATACACTATATATAGCACTCTCCCTCAAGCCAACAAAGAAATCAATCAGATTTGTCTGACAAGACCAGTCTCTAGTGAAACCATATTCCCTCGGGTCCTGTAATCCATTGGATTCCAAAAACCTTACTATCCTCTGTCTTTAAAGCATTTCTATTAATTTACTTACCACAGAAATCAGACTTACTAGGTTGTAGTTCCCAACCTCTTACTTCCGCTTCTGTGGAGAGGGACCACATCTACTCTTCTACACTCCACCGGGACCACTCTTCACTCTAGAGAAGCTTTGAAAAATTCAGCCAGAGGAGCCGCCAGAACTTCCCTAAGTTCCTTCAGAACCCTCGGATGTATGCCATCTGGCCCCATCGCTTTGTCCACCTTTAGTTTAGTCAGTTCCTCACAAACAAAAGTCCTCTGAAAATTGTTCAGGGTCAAAAACCCCTCTGTTCCTATTTCTGCTTGTCTTCTGCAGTCCTGCTCCCAGCCCTCCAGCTATGAACACAAAAGAGAAATATTTGTTAAGCAATTCCACTTTATCTTTACCAACTTCTACATATTCCTCCCCTTCACCCTTTGAGTTTCACAATGCCACTTTTGCACTTCCTACTATCACTAAAATATCTAAAAAATATGTTCTCCCCCCCCCCCCCCCCCCCCCCCCATTTTACGGTATGGAAAAATTATGTTCTTACCTGATAATTTTCTTTCCTTTAATCATACCAGACCAGAACAGACTAATGGGTTGTGTCCATCTACTAGCGGAAGGACACAGAGAAAATAGTTCTAAGTAAACCGCCCCTTAAGGGTATCGTGCAGTCTGGAATGTTCAGTATTTTGAATAGCCAAGTTCTGAAGTCTACAAGAAAACACAGTTAATACCAAACAGGCAAACTCTTGGAGCCAATATGCAGAACCTCACTGTTCCTGCTTGGCCAAAGGCAACTGCAACCTCCCCTCACAGTAAAGTAAGCGGGAGGGAATGGTCCATACTAAGATTGTTCAAACACAATCTACCCTTGAATCAGGGAAAAGAACTCAGTGATGCCAAGTAACAGGAGTCATACAGAGCTGGCACAACAAGTGGCAGGAGCTTGAATAGAGAAGATGAAGTAGGCAGTGCTGTAGGACATCACAGCGTATTGAAACATCATGGAACAGCCAGGAATACCTAAAGGAAACAACACTCCAACAGACTTTAGCACGGGAGGGCATCTGGATTGGTCTGGTATGATTAAAGGAAAGAAAATTATCAGGTAAGAACATAATTTTTCCTTCCTTGTCATCTATACCAGACCAGTCCAGACTAATGGGATGTAGCAAAGCAGTTTCCCAAAGAGGGGGGGGAGAAAAGAAGAATGCAGAAGGTTGAAAAATCAACAAAGCTATACACACAGCAAAAAACTGATCAGCAGAAAAGGATTCGAATATCCGAACCACCAGGCTACCAAAATGGAACAGAGTTAGACACTAGAAAAGAAACTGAAGCCGTAGGAAATAAAACAAACGCCCTGAGCAAAAGAAAAATTACGCACCCATGTCCCGAGAGTAGTAAAAGAAGCAGCAAAAAGATACTCATGCCAAAGGACCCCCCTTGGAAGAAAGGCAACAGTCGTATCTGAGCAACAAGGAGAAGAACTCTCTCTCCTAGACCAGTATCCACTTCTCCGAACCCTGGCAGGACAAAGACTAAATCCCAAACCTGCCAGTCTGCCTTGAGTCCAAGATGATCAGATGAAGCGACCCTAACAAGTACTAGGAATATGCAACCCCAAACAGTGCGTCACACTTCACAGAAGAAAGGGAGCAAGGACCAGGAACCACCCAGACCCGTGCCTAGTGAGAGAATCAAACTCCACAGAACAAGAGACTCCAGAGTCAAGAGAACCAACTGGATTGCTAGTCTCTACAGGAGAACCATGAAGAAAAGGGCAGCAGCATACCAGGGTACAACCGTAGAAAGAGTACTCCTCAACCAGCTCACTCTGGACTTAGGGATGAAAGAACAGAGCCAAGAGAACAAAAGGAGACAAAAAGAAAGAGTCAAGAGCCACACTGTGGAGAAAAGACCCCCAAGGTGCCAAGTAGCCACAAAAGGAGCAGAGACTAATTCAAACTCCAGCAATGGAGAAGCTTCTTGCCAGCCACCAAGAGGCTACGGCAAGAAAAGGTGGCACAGGAATGGTAGCTAACAGGAGACAAGACAGCCTTGTCTAGCAGTCTAAACTGCGGTATGCCACAGCTGCTGAGAAGTTACTGTATCCAACCCGCACAAAAAAGCTGGGGTTGACCAACAAGGTGAAACAGTGCCCAACAGGCAAAGGTGAAAATATGCTCCACAGTCAGAGACTGAACTGTGCTCAAGGGACAGAAAAGAAGCTGCGCTCATCAGGCAGAGTAGGATCCGTGCTCAATGAGAACGGATTTGCACTCAAAGCACACAAACTAAGTCACGCACCACGGGCAAAGAAAGAGTTGCACACCTCTGGCAAAGATAGAAATGCACTGAACAAGCAGAGAAGAAGCTGAGAGTAACAGACAGAGGATGAGCAGTGCTCCACTGAAAAAGCTGGATGTTAGAGGTACCTGCAGAACTGAAGCTGTGGTAGCGATGGAACTGTGTATAAAACGCAGACAAGGAGCTGCGCTCCGGATGCCAGCAAGGAGCTGCGCTCCAGATACCAGCAAGGAGCAGCGCTCCACACGCCAACAAGGAGCTATGCTTCCTACGTAGACATGAAGCTGTGTAGCACCTGCAGTCACAGAGCTGTGCTCCACATACCACCCTGGAACTTCACCCAATTTGCAGAGAAGAGTTGTGCTAAACATACAGAGATGGAGCTGCAGGTGGTGGAGCTGCGCTCTGCACGCAGACAGGGAGCTGCATTCCATACGCAAAGAGAGAGCTGCATGCCACGCACACAGACAAGGAGCTGCATTCCACAGGCAGACACAGAGCTGTGTTCTACATGCAGACACAGGACTGTGCCCCACGCTGAGACCTGCAGAGAAAGAACTACACTCAACACGTGACAATGGAGCTACATTCAAAATGCAGTGATGAAAGGTTGCAGAATAAGCAGCAAAGGAACTTCACTCAACATGCCATGATAGAGCTGTTCTCAACATACAGCGATGGAGCTAAAGCCAACCTGGAACAGTGGAACCGTGCCCAGCATGCAGCGATGGAGCTACAGCCAACCCGGAACGATGGAGCCGCGCTCAGCATGCAGCGATGGAGCCACGCTCAACAAGCAAAATACACAGATGGAGTCCCGGGGAACAGCCAGAGAAGAAGGTGCTGCCAGGAGGCCAACAGGAAAGGAGCACAACTTGTGGAAATGCAGACCTGGCGCTGCACTCCCCTGGCCCAGAGGGACTAAAACTACAAGAAGAGAAAGCCCCATGCCCCAAGAGACACTCTCAGCTCTCAAGTGGTCTCTGAGCCCCAATGACCGCCCTTCTAGGCAACCAATATGGAGCAGCAGTCAACGTAGAGAAAGAACTCCTGCCAAGAGGGAGGTAAGCATCACGGAGCTGGAATCCTCAGACCAGAGGGAGCAAAATGCAGCCGTAAGGCAGTGAGGAAGAAACAACTCTTGCCAGGCCAGGAACAAAGAAGAAGCTGGCCACTAACACCAAACTGAGGAAAAACCAGCTAAGGGAGAGTCAAACTCCAGACCTAGAACAGAGCCAATTCCCTGCAGAAAAGTAGAGAAAAGCGAGGCGCTAAGAGGCGATAATCCAGATGCACAGCCATAGATCTGCTCAGCAGGAAAGAACTGCGCCCCTTACAGAAAAAAGAAGGAGTGCCAAATGTGTCAGGAGAGAGGCGCCTGAAACTACAAAAGGCAAAATCCGCCTGTGCCAGGCTAAAACTCCCGCCCGAAAGCAATGGAAGCAAGGAAGAGCTGTGACAAACTAGTCCTAAAAAGGCACATTCCCGTAAAGAGACACTGAACTGAGTCAAGAAAGGCGCTCCCGAGGGTATTCAGAAGAGGGATTTGAGCTAGCAGTTGCACACCAAGGGCAACTCGTACCCCCACCAGAAGGAAAGAACCCTGCAGACAAACCAGAGCAGACAGGAGGGATCCATGGGGACGAGAGAACCAGAACCTCCCTAAGGAAGGGAGGAAAAACTGCTGCCAAAACAAGAATCAAATAGCAGGGGCATCTCAAGCAAGATGCCTGAAACAGCAGAGACCGGACGGTCTGAAAAAGAACTGACCAACAGCCGCATAAGGCTGACAGGAATGAAAAAATAGCCCTGGACTAAAAAGACCGAGCCTGCAGCCAAACGGAGCCAGCGAGAGACTTCTCCCACTTTGGAAATGGCAGACTAAGACCTCCGAACCGCAAAGGTACAAGTTCCAGCAATGGGGCCGCCCTCTGAACCAGCCGCCATCTAGGACCGTGAAGAGGAGAAAAACAACAGAGTTTCGTGATCCAGACACGAGCCATGCCCCGCAAAAAAAAAAAAAAAGTAAAAAATCAAAGCAACTGGTACCAGCTCAGAAGGGTCCAAGATCAGAATCAGACGCCAGCCAGCGAAATTCAAAGAAACTTCGCAAGCGGCCCCCTAGAATACATTGCCAAAGGCGGGAAAATAAATCAGGTAACAGGCAAAAGAAAGAAGGAACAACAAAGTTTCTTTCTTTTTTTTTTTGTAAACAACCTTCTTCACTAGTGACAGAAATAAATAAAGGCTTACCTCAGAGGCAGAAATTCAGATATACCCTACCACCACAGAAGAGAAGAATCCCACAGGGGAGACAAGGTACTCCATACCACAATCAACCATCACCCTGCTAGAAAGACAGCCAGGGGAGGGGAGGGAACCAGGGTCACTGGATATCACCCTAGCTAGCAGATGAGGAACTCAGGACCACCGAGTATCATCTAAAACTAGCCCCAACACATCTACCAGCACACCCCTGGCTCCACTGTCACCAGAAGAATCTGGGACAGGAGCTACCAGTCAGCAATCCAGAGCAGCTGCACGATCCGTCCACCATCCGCTAGGAGACAGCGAAAATACTGAACACTCCAGGCTGCACGATACCCTTAAGGGGTGGTTTACTTGGAACTATTTTCTCTGTCTCCTTCCGCTGGTAGATGGACACAACCCATTAGACTGGACTGGTCTGGTATAGATGACAAGGAATGGCTATTTTTATTTCCAATTGCTTCGTTGCTTTCCCAACTACTCTACCAGCTACTCTTAGCTTTTCCACATATTGTCGACCGTCTTGCTCTTGTAGTTTATAAAGGTTAACCTCTTTTTTCCTTACCTTTCTTTCCAGCTACTACTTCTGGAGAACCAAAGTAGCATCACTTTCCTCTTATTTTAATTTACTTTCCTTACAAAAAATGTTTGTTGCCCTTATAATAGCGCCTTTCAGTTTTGTCTACTACTTTCCAGCTTTTTCCAGATGCTCCCATCCAGACAGCAATTCCTTGAGGTAATCCCAAAATGTAGACCTTCAGTTTTGAATGAATCCTCACCACATGTTAATATTAAACCACACCATCTGGTGATCAATGGATGTCACAAGATCACCTAATATAACAACAATCAAAAACACTGTCCCATTAGTAAGCACTAAGTCCATTATGGCCCCATCCCACGTGGGTTCCATTACCAACTGCTGGAATAGTTCCCTCTGTAGAGAATCCAGGACCTCCCTTCTTCTGAAAGACCCCGCAACAGGGATACCCCAATCAACATCTGGCATATTGGTAGTACTTCCCCTTTCACAGCTCTATTTTGAATGTCTTAAATTAAATTTATGCCCACTTCTGTCTGTGAAGGAGGCCTGTATACCACACTAATGTAAACACATTTGCCATTCCCTCTTTCCAGATTGACCCACAGTCTCTTCTTTACCCTGAAGGTCTTACAATTGTGTACTTTAATATTTAACGCCACTCCCCCCTTTCTTCCTACCTTGTCTTTCCTAAACAGGTTATATAGCCCAATATAACTATATGCCATTCATAGTTCTCTGTGATCGCCACTAAATAGAGGCTTCCGTCAAGTGGTGTCTGTGCTGTAAACTAATGTTATGCCAAACTCTAAAATGCAACCTAATACATTAAACTAGACTCACTATTTATATAAAACCCTAACAGAGACTTAAAAGGCTACACTACTGTCTAAAATGACTTTGCTAAATAAGTAGAGTAATTTAACACAATGAAATTACCTATTCAACCCCAAGTTTGAACGCAATTTCCAGCAGGTAAGATACGCTAGTGATTTTCCTCCCCTCAGCACTTCTTCAGGTATATTACTTAGTAACTTCATAGCCTGCCCCCACCCCTCCCCAGTCTATATATTTTTTGAAAGAGTAAATTAAGCAGTTCGTATGTACATATTCCATGCCATTTACTTTACAGGCCTCTATCATGTCAGCTTGAAGAAGAAAAGACTGGGAGGCAATGAGTCCTAACCTCTTTAGTCTTTCCTTTGATCATTTTGCTCTCTCTTCTCTGTACCTTTTCTAATTCCACTTTATCATTTGAAATGTGAAGACCAGCACTGTATACATCACTCAGGGTGTGGTTGTACTACGAACGATGCAGAGGCATAAGCCTCTCTTTTTTTTCTTTTGCCATTCCTTTCCTAATAATTCCAAGTGCACATGAGGCAAGTCTCTTTCAACTGAAAGGAAGCTCTGGAACGAGGGGGCATAGGACGAAGGTGAAAGGCGAGAGTAATTTAGGAAATATTTCTTTACGGAACTGGTTATGGATGCATGAAAGCCTCCCAGTGAAGGTGGTGGACACGAGGACTTATCTGAATTTAAGAAAGTGTGGGACAAGCACACAGGATTCTCTACGGAAGGACTATAGGGTTTAATAGTTGATAAGGATGGGCAGACTGGATAGGCTGTGTGGTCTTTACCTGCTATCATTTTCTATCTTTCTAACATTCTATTTGCCTTTTTTTTTTTTTTTTGGCTGCCATTACACACAGTGAACTGAGGATTTCAACATATGATCCGCTGCAATGCTTAGATCGTTTCCTGGGTAGCGACTCTTAATGTATAATCCTGTATCATGTAGCAATTGCTTGGTTTATTCTTCCCTACATGTATTCCTTTGCAGTTGTCCACATTAAATTTTATCTGCCATCTGCCCAGTATTCTATGGTCTTACTGCAATTTCTAACAGTCCACTTGTGATTTAACAACTTTGAATGATTTTGTGACCCCCCCCCCCTTCCAAGTTTGATCACATCACTCATTCCCATTTGCTGATCATTTATAAACATGTTGCAAAGTATCAGTCCCGGTACAGATCCCTGGACTACTCTTAACTATTCACCTTTCTCCACTCTCTTAACCTTTTACCAAACACAACAGGACATTATTATTATTATTATTATTATTTATTGCATTTGTATCCCACATTCCCCCACCTATTTACAGGCTCAATGTGGCTTACATAGATTTGTTAATATTGTCATTTCAGGATATCAAATCAGTTAGTAATGTGCATCGATTAAGGAAGGGAAGAAAGAAGAAGGAAGAGATTGATTAGGGTAGTTATAGAAGTGAGCGTTCATAATTGAGTGGGTTGGTGAGGTGACTTAGTGAGGCTATAGGTTCTCATTGTAGGCCTTGTTGAAGAAGAATGTCTTCAGAGATTTTCGAAAGATAGTTGTTTCGTTGATTGTGCTGGGCAGACTTATACGGTCTGTGCCAGAGCCGATGGTGGGAGGCGGGGATAGTGCTGGGCAGACTTGTACAGTCTGTGCCCTGAAAAAGTCAGGTACAAACCAAGGTAAGGTATACACAAAAAAGTGGCACATTTCTTGGGCAGACTGGATGGACCTTGCAGGTCTTTTTCTGCCGTCATCTACTATGTTACTATGTATGTTACTATGATTGTTTTCAGGTCTGTAGGTAATGCATTCCATAACTGCGTGCTCATGTAAGAGAAGGCAGTGGCATGCATCAGCTTGTATTTAAGTCCTTTGCAGCTGGGATAGTGCAGGTTGAGAAATTTGCGGGATGATCTTTTCGCGTTTCTGGGAGGTAGGTCGACGAGGTTTAGCATGTAGATTGGGGCGTCTGCGTGAATGATTTTGTGTACAATCGTGCAGATCTTGAACGCAATGCATTCCTTAAGTGGGAGCCAGTGAAGTTTCTCTCTTAGGGGTTTTGCACTTTCATATTTAGTTTTTCCAAATATGAGTCTGGTAGCCGTATTCTGGGCAGTTTGGAGTTTTTTGATTGTCTGTTCTTTGCACCCAGCATACAGTGCATTTCAGTAGTCCAGATGACTTATTACCATTGATTGTACCAGGGTACGGAAGATGTATCTCGGGAAGAAAGGTTTTACTCTTTTTCCACATGGTGTAGAACATCTGTTTCGTCATGTTTTTCACGTGGGTATCAAGAGTGAGGTTTCGATCAATGGTGACTCCAAGAATTTTCAAGTTTTGTGAGAAAGGGAACAGTATGGTGTGATTATGGTGGAGAAGTTTTTTGTGCAATGTTGTGAGGTGAGTACAAGACATTGTGTTTTTTCTGCGTTAAGTTTTAGTTGGAATGCATCCGCCCAAGTGTGCATTATTTGGAGGCTTTGATTGATCTCGTTGGTGATTTCATTTAGATCATGTTTGAATGGGATGTAAATTGTGACATCTGCAAAAATGTAGGGGTTGAGGTTTTGATTGACTAGTAGTTTGGCTAGAGGTATCATCATTAGGTTGAATAATGTTGGTGAGAGAGGGGATCCCTGGGGGACTCCGCACTCAGGTATACATGGTGGTGATCTGTCCGCGTTCGTTGTTACTTGGTATGATCTTGTGGTCAGGAATCCTTTGAACCATTTGAGAACTGTGCCTCCTACTCTGAAGTATTCTAGTATATGTATTAGTATATCATGGTTAACCATATCAAAGGCACTGGACACGTCGAATTGCAGGAGGAGGATGTTGTTACCAGTCGCAATTGCCTGTTTGAATGAGTTCATTGCGAACACTAGTACAGTTTCGGTGTTGTGATTCGACCGAAATCCTGATTGACAAAATCACTCAATAGAGACTCCTGGGAAAATTTAAAAGTCATGGGATAGGAAGCAAACAACTTCCGAAAATCCAGATACATTATAGAAACTGGCTCACTTTTATCCAAAAAAAAAATGTTGCAGATTATGGATTTAGTCAAAGGAAGTGTTGCCTCAAATCCACGTTGACTCTGTCCCATTAAACCATGTCTGTCTAACACCCGCCCCCCCCCCCCCTTACACTTTAAATGGGCTGCTGACACAGCCCATTTAAAGTGAATGGGCTGTGTTGGCATTACCACGTGGCTTTGAAAAAAAAAAAAGGGTGTTCAGTAATTTTGATCTTTATAATAGTCTCTATCATTTTACCTGCCACCAACGTTAGGCCCCTTGGTTTGTAGTTTCCTTTCTAAATTGTCGCTATTTTGGTCACTCTCCAATCTTCAGGAACCATAGAGAATTTTAATGATAGGTGTGACGGAGCATATACTACTACTACTACTTAACATTTATAAAGCGCTACCAGGGTTATGCAGCGCTGTACAATTTAACACAGAGGACAGTCCCTGCTCGAAGGAGCTTACAATCTAAAGGACAAAAAAGTGCAGTCAATCAAATTGGGGCAGTCTAGATTTCCTGAATAGATGAATAATGGTTAGGTGCCGAAAAAGACATTGAAGAGGTGGGCTTTGAGCAAGGATTTGAAGATGGGCAGAGAGGGGGGCTTGGTGTATGGGCTCAGGGAGTTTATTCCAAGCATAAGGTGAGGCAAGGCAGAAAGGGCGGAGCCTGGAGTTGGCGGCGGTGGAGAAGGGTACTGACAGGAGAGCATATAGGAAGTTGACAGCTCCCTTCATCAATACTCCCTCACAGAGTCACATTAAGAAGCCAGGTCATACAAAGCAAAGCACAAAGGGTGTGGCTCAGTCAGGGGAGAGCAGGGAAGGTATTGTTCAAGTACCCAGATAAATTGCTGAATAGTCAAGCCAGAGAGGCCCAGGGAAGAGAGAAGCAACCGTACAGCATCTGCTTCCACTACATATGTACAAGCTACCAGCAAACCTGGTTAAGGTAGGCCAAGCTTTATCTTGACTTGTTTAACGCTGCAGCTAGCCTGTGCACACTGACTTTGAGGCTGTCAGCAACAGGCACGTATAAAGACAGACTCTTGGGATTTGGGGCAATTTCTAATTTACGGTCACCTGTGAAGTAACAGGCTTCAGCATACTTTGTGTTAATAAAGGGTCTTGCCTTATCTGTGAAAGCCCGTGCTCAACCCTCACTCAAGCTATCACAATAGGTTAGAAGGTCTGCAATCTCATTTTACAGTTTGCCCTATTATACCTTCCAGGCTCATCAAGGCTGTTACAATTTCTTGGCGATTTGGAGAAACTGAATCTCTGTAAAGACCAAAACGTGTGTACGTGCACACATGTATCAAGGCATATTAGCCAACATGTGTTTTTCAACCGATTAAAGAATGCTTGACTAATGGCATCCGTCCATCTAGTTGGCTTATCTTTAAAGCACAGATGCTTTTCCAACTAACCTTTTGAGAGAAGAGAAAGGGAGCAAATCATCTGAAACCAACGACAGTTTTGTTCACCACATAAAGGAACAAAATACTTCCCAAAGCTAAAGGTATCACTGGGTTTTAAAATTGATCACAGATTCACCTTGTTGCATACAAAGTCTCCACATCTGGGTTTCCATGCCACATTACCATGGCTGACAGGCTTATACCCAACACCTGTGACTTTTCCCAGGGTAGACATGTGCCACAGCTCTCCCTCACACCTGCAACAGCTAAAGAATCCCCACACTCTTCCTAAATTTTCATTGCTTACTGTGTCAGTCCTGCAGGAGAACATGTCCTAAAGTTTGCCTATTTGCGGATGATACTAAGATCTGTAACAGAGTGGACACCCGGGAGGGAGTGGAAAACATGAAAAAGGATCTGAGGAAGCTAGAAGAATGGTCTAAGGTTTGGCAATTAAAATTCAATGTGAAAAAATGCAAAGTGATGCACTTAGGGAATAGAAATCCACGGGAGACGTATGTGTTAGGCGGGGAGAGTCTGATAGGTACGGACGGAGAGAGGGATCTTGGGGTGATAGTATCTGAGGATTTGAAGGCGACGAAACAGTGTGACAAGGCGGTGGCCGTAGCTAGAAGGTTGTTAGGCTGTATAGAGAGGTGTGACCAGCAGAAGAAAGGGGGTGTTGATGCCCCTGTATAAGTTGTTGGTGAGGCCCTACCTGGAGTATTGTGTTCAGTTTTGGAGGCCGTTTCTTGTTAAGGATGTAAAAAGAATTGAAGCGGTGCAAAGAAAAGCTACAAGAATGGTATGGGATTTGCATTACAAGACGTATGAGGAGAGACTCGCTGAACTAAACATGTATACTCTGGAGTAGAGAGTTGCACGGGGACAGAAATCTTACCCGTCCCCGCCCGTCCCTGCTGGAATCTTACCCGTCCCCACCCGTCCCCGCTGGAATCTTACCCATCCCCACCCATCCCCGCAAAAATTTAACCCATCCCAACCCGTCCCCACAAGAATTTAACCCATCCCCACCCGTCCCCGTAAGAATTTTAATGGTACATAAAAGAAAATTCCAGTTAGCTCCCTCAGTCTCTCTCTGGATTTGAGCCACAGCACTGTAGGCAAGGAAGGAATGGAAGTTGGATGTTGGAAGTTGGAAAACTCTGGTGCGCACATGTAAGACTTGTCTCCAATTCACTTGCACTGTGTGCTGAGAGGTCGCCACATGCACGCGCCAGTAGGTCAGGTGACATCTGATTCTCGTGCCTGTGTCAGAGCTGAGGTCTGTGCACCAGCCTGGTAGCAAAGAGGATTAATAGTAACATAGTAAGTGACAGCAAATAGACCTGAACGGTCCATCCACTCTGCCCAATAGTCACACTCATGATCAATTCATCATTAAATCAATGAGTGTGATATTATATACTTGATTATGGTCTTTCTTTCGTGTTTCTAGAACAAAGACCACAGAAGTCTATCTGGCCCTATCCTTATGTTCCAACTACTGGGGTTGCCGTTGAAGCCCACTCCAGTCTATCCGTCTTCTCATTTGTGGGACACAGACCGTAAAAGTCTGTCCAGCACTGTCCTCATGTTCCAGCCACTGAAGTTGATGTCTAAGCCCTTTCCAGCCCATCCTAAACCAGATTGCCATGTATGAGACACAGACCATACAAGTCTGCCAGGTATCAGCCCTAGTTCAACACAGCCAGAGTCGCCATCTAAGCGTCACTTGACACATCCACACACATGCAGCCATTTAAGGTTAGGTTTTATATAACGTCCATTTTCTAATTAGAGATCCTCTGTGTTCATCCCACGCCTTTTTGAATTCAGTCATCATTTGTGACTCTACCACCTCCTTAATGGAAGACTTTCCACATTTGTGCTGTTAAAGCAAAGAAGAAGAAGAGGAGGAGAAGACAGCACTCAAAGAAATTGGTATTCGGTAGATGAGAGGCTGGTGCAGGTGCAGCTTACACTTCTACGAGAAGACCGCAGAACTGCTTCCATCCCCATGGGAACCCCGCAGGAACTGCCTCCGTCCCCACGGGAACCCCGCAGAGCTGCTTCCATCCCTGCGGGAACCCCGCAGGAACTGCCTCCGTCCCTGCGGGAATCCCGCGGGTTCCGCGGGATTCCCGCGAACCCCGTTCCCGTGCAACTCTCTACTCTGGAGGAAAGGAGAAACAGGGGTGATATGATACAGACGTTCAAATATTTGAAAGGTATTAATCCGCAAACGAACCTTTTCCGGAGATGGGAAGGCGGTAGAACGAGAGGACATGAAATGAGATTGAAGCCATGCATGAAGCCACACACACCTTTCATGGAACTCCTGACAGTCAGGAAAGGAAGCGGAAGAGAGAGCTCTGGATAAGGGTTTCCTAATTCAGGGGTACATGCCTCAGCCAGCGCTCATACCATGGCACTACAGTATGTGCACACACACACACACCACAGCATGGTAGCCAGTGTGTATGTTTTTCGACAGACTGCCAAAACAAAAAATAACCACAAGGAATAAGAAGGAAGAGAACAGCTGTTCCTGGAATTCTCTGCCCACTGCCATCTGCTAACTTATCACAGCTCCTCTGATCTATTACCATTTGCCATACCTGAAGCATGAAAAGAAAAGAAAACACCCATTGTGATGGATATTTTTAATTAAAAAATGTTAAATTTATGGTTGAAAAACATCCCCCTCTTGCTGATCTCATAACAGGATGGAGACTGCAATTCACATTTAACTACTCAGATCTGTTCATTCATCTTCCTTTGCTCTGTCGCTTCATGGGTCGGTTTGGATTTCTACAACTCAGCCACAGGGGTGATGAGCAGCAAATGTCAAACCCATCTTCACATGACTGATGTGCCATTTGCATCTCTTAACTACTGGAAGCACTATTTACTTTACGTGCAGCTGGTAACTCACAGAAAATGGGAACAGTGTCAGTTGGGCAGGTACAGCTCCATCTTCACCTTCCACCATCTGATTACACAAATGGAAGTTACAAAAAAAAAAAAGTGGGCTGGCTCAGGTGCTTAAAGGTTTGTGCACTGCGGTTAGCTTAGCAGAGTTTAAAAAGGGGTTGGACGGTTTCCTAAAGGACAAGTCCATAAACCACTACTAAATGGACTTTGGAAAAATCCACAATTCCTGGAATAACATATATAGAATGTTTGTACGTTTGGGAAGCTCGCCAGGTGCCCTTGGCCTGGATTGGCCGCTGTCGTGGACAGGATGCTGGGCTCGATAGACCTTTGGTCTTTTCCCAGTGTGGCATTACTTATGTACTTATGCCTTATGGGATGAATCCTACTGACCATTCAGGAACCATGATTGTAGGGGGTCCAAAAGTAGTCCTAGTGCATGCCCCCATCCCTAGGACTGTCATTGCAAATGACCATATTGTGTTTGCAAAGGACCTGGGGGGGCTGAACAATCATAAGAACTGCCATATTTAGTCAGACCAAAAGGTCCATCAAACACAAGGAGAAATTATGTCATACCTGATAATTTTATTTTCTTTAGTCAGTGACACTGTTTTGAACAAATGGATTGTTATCCTCTCATAGCAGCACACAGAGAGGATAATAATTTGCAGTGCTTAGCAAAGGAATGGAATAATGACCAAGTTGCCACCCTGCAGATCTCCTCAGGGGATACCACCTGGGCCTCCACTCAGGTAGCGGCCTGAGCCCTAGTAGAGTGGGGCCTTGAACCCTTGGGTACTGGACGATTCCCAACAATGTAAGCGGCCTCAATAGTGCAATAATCCACATCACAATGAAGACCTTCAAGGTCTCCTGGTCCTTTCAAAGGCAATGGAAGAATACAGAGGCAACTGAGCAACATCCTCCGGATGTCCAGATTATGAAGCCTCCAGATCCTCCAGTGACAATTCCTGTGCCACATAAGATGGAAAACAAACCTGAGGGGAATTAATGTACAAGAAGTGAGCCTTTCTCAAATGAAGGAAAATTCTAGAACGAGTGGGCATACAGTGAAGTTAAGAGGAAATAGGCTTAAGAAGAAGTGTGGAATGGCCTCCCGGTGGAAGGACAGAACCGTGAGCAAAGACACTGAATCCTCCAAGGAGAGATAAAGATCCCAACACAACAGGGCCTGAAATTCTGAAACTCTCCTAGCCAACGTGATAGCCACCAAAAACACCATCTTGAGGGTAAGATCCTTGATGGAAGCCAAATGCAAACGCTCAAACAGAGCCTCAGATAGTGCTCGGAGGACCAGACTGAGGTTCCAAGAAGGAAAGGAAGGAAGAAGAGGGGGATGCAGACGTGCCACCCACCTTCAGAAACTGAGAGACCTCTCTATGCAAGAAGAGAGGCCCTTCACCTTCCCCTGAAAGCTGGGAAATGCAGCCACCTGGACCCCCAGGGAGCTCAAGAGAAGCCGATTTTCCAGGTCTTGCTGCAAATACCTAAAAAACATTGAGAACCTGAGCCCTCCAGGGAGATATGGACTGTTCTCCACACCAGGATTCAAACACACACCAGATCCTGACATAAGCTAGGGACGCAGAGGACTTCCTGGAGTGAAGCAGGGTAGAAACACTGAAGGGAAAAACCCATGCTTCGCCAATCGTCACCTCTTGAGGGCCATACTATAAGCCAAAAAGGATCCGGATTGTCCAGCTCTACCAGCCCTTGCTGGAGCAGACCCCAATCCTTGGGCAGTGGGTCCTCCAATAGCCAACACCAGAAATCCACATACCAAGGTCTGAAAGGCCAGTCCTGCACCACCAGCAAGACCAGATGAGGATATGCAATCCAGTGCAACAAGCAGTCCATGAGAGGCCATGGAGGGAAGATACAGATAGGCTCCATTACCGACCAAGGCAATAACAGGGCACCTATCCTTTAATTGACACTGGTCTTGGCAGAAATCAGAGATTTATCTGTGTCTTTCCTGCTTACTTTAAAAGTTATTTTGTATTAGTCTCCTGCCCCCTCCCCCACCTTTTCTCTAAAGTAGTCACCTAGTCTTGGAGGCAGGCTTTTGTTGCAAAGCAGAGGTGTCGTAGGGTGGTTTAATACAGCACTGGAGATAGGTTTCACAGCTAACACATTCTACCGATCTTTGGTTCAGAGATGTGGTTAACGGAGAGCCACGGCTGGGATATAGTTAAACCTGGCTATAATCTATTCAGGAAGGGCAGGGTAGGAAAAAAGGGTGGAGTGGCATTATATATGTTAAGAATAACATTAATGTAACAATTGCAGGACATATAGAGGGTAACATACAGAAATGGATAGAGATTTAATTGAAGGCATTCACAAACTAGCTAGAACATAAGAGTAGCTATACTGGGTCAGACCATGGTCCATCTAGACACAGTATTCTGTTTCCAACAGTGGCCAAACCAGATCACAGGTAGCTGGCAGAAATCCAAATCAAGGCAATAATTCCATGCTACAAATCCCAGGGCAAGCAGTTGCTTCCCACATCTGTCTCAATATCAGACTATGGACTTTTCTTTCAGGAACTTATCCAAACCTTTTTTACACCCAGATACACTAACCACTGTTACCACATCCTCTGGCAAAGAGTTCTAGAGCTTAACGACGGCCAAAGCCAGAAGGATGCTTGGGTGCATAAAGAAAGGCATCACCAGCAGGAAAAAGGACCCCCAATCCTGGATTCATCTGCTGCCCCAGAGGAGAACTCTAGCTTGTAACTCTCTCTGATAATATCCAAAACCCACTGATCCGTAGGGACACTGACGTACTCCTCATAAAAAGATAGCCAACCAGCCCCTTATCCTGAGAATGGAAGAGTGGGTCAGTGCCCTGTCACTGGGAAGAACAAACAGGCCACCTGGCCAGAACGAGGGGAGGCCCCAGCAGCCCGCTTCTCATTCTGAAAGGAGGAGCACCCCTGAAACCAGGACCACTGAAAGTCAACCGAAGACCTACTTGATCTTGAAGTCCCCGATGGGGAGGAAAGTTTAAGATTGTCCTCCAGGAGCCGGTGTGACTTGGTGCCCCCCAAGTATCTCAAGCTTCTCCAAATCCTCCTCAAATAAGAGCTAGCCCCAAAAGGGCAACCTGGTCTCTGCTTAGAGGCATCTACTGCCCAGTGGCGCAGCCATAACAAACGACGGGAAGTGACCGCCAACACCATCTATTTGGCTGAGGCATGAACCAAATCGTAAAGTGAGTCTGCCAAATATAGCAGAGCAGATTCCATCTGCGGCAAAGACCTAGCTGGGAGCTCGTCTGCCTCAGGTTCTGCCACATTCTGAACCCAGCTAAGGCATGCCCGGGCCACATAGGAACTACAAATCGAGGGCTCAAAGGAGTGCTTCAGCAAAGCCTCCAACTTCCTATCCTGCATGTCCTTAAAGTGCCACTCCACCCTCAATGGGGAGAGTAGGTGACAGCTGCCACCAAGGAATCCACCCTGGTCAAGGAACTGTTCCAGAGAATTCACCGGCAGGGAGTAGAGGCAAGACATCACATTAGCCACCTTGACACCCACTTCTGGAGTAGTCCACTGGGTCGTAATAAGCTCATGAATGGACTCACGAACAAGAAAGGCCCTGGATGGGCTTCCAGGTACCAGCCATCTTTGGGTTCACCACTGAGGAACCCTGGGCATCTAGATCTACAATACTGAGAGCCTCCAGGGCCCTTAGAAGTCAAAGAGGGCAACTCCTCCCTATGAAAAAATGCAGACAGCAGATGGGTCATCTGGCTCCTCCGGAACCAGCTCACCCTCCTCCAGCTCATCCAACCAAGAAGGGTGCAGGGTTACCCAAGACATACTCTCCCGTTGTCATTTCTGCATGGGGTCCGCAGAGGTCTGTGTCCCTTCCCCCACCCCCATTGGGGGGGGGGACTGCAAAAGAGGTTGTGATAGTGGAGAGGCCCACTTTAACCTGTAGGTCTTATGCAGCAAGAGCCCAAATTCATGAGAGAATGGCTCCCCAGCCCCTGAAGGCCCAAAGACCTCCTCCACCCCTAGGAACCAGCACTGAAGTCGCCCCCCCCTCCCCAGTTGTCCCTCACGAGGACAATATATCTGGGATAATGCTCGGATTCAAACACCAGCGAGAACCATCAAAGCGCACCAACACACTATGTAGTCCTGAGCAGGAAAGATCCCAGTCGGCAAGGAGAGGTCTTCACAAGATGCCCCAAATCAGAGCACCTATCTAGGCACACCCTGGCCGCAGACTGCCATTTCTCACAACTCTACAGCCATGAGAAAAACCAGTAGCGCAGCATGGCCCAACAGAGTGAGGCAATTTAAAGCAAACTCACCTGCAGCGTTCAACCCAAATAGGGATCCTGCACCAGGGAAGCCTCCAAAGCTGGCCTCCCAGGCCCAGCTGTCCCAACCAAAGGTCAAGCTGCTCCAAATGCTGTGTTTTGCCAAAGATGGCACCACTCAGCGAATCACCTCAAACTTGACTGAGCCAGCAGAGCTAGGCCAGGAGCACCCCTAAGCAGAATAGTCCAAGCGCTGAAGAGGAGCCGTCCACCACCTGCTGTAGATAGAGATATACTGACTGAGGAAGGAGCTGGCCATCCTGTAAGGCTGAGTTCAGTTCAGTGATCTCTATCTCCACTTCCTGGTAAATGGACAACTCATCAGTTGCTGGATTTATCTGCTGCTTTGCTAAGGAACTGTTTTTAATCTTCCAGCAACTAATTCTAGAGATTCATAGATTTTGTATCTCCTCAAATATTAGACTGCATGCTTATTGATATGTCGAGCGGTGCTTAGATAGTGACTCCAGGTGTGAAGAACTAAGACCGGTGCCAAGCAGACTTGTACAGTCTGTGTCCTGTATATGGCAATCCGGTTTAAGATGGGCTGAAGAGGGCTTCAACGGCAACTCCAGTAGCTGGAACGTGAGGACAGTACCGGGCAGTCTTCTATTGTCTATCTCCTAGAAATGCCAAATAAAGTCCATGAACAAATATCTTGTGTTACGTTCATTTGCATCACCATCCTGGGCCAGATAAATGAGCTGATTCACAGCCCCCATGAACTGAACTGATTTCAGAAAGTCAGAACCAGCACTGTCATGAAACTGTTTGCAGCATACTAAATCTGTCTTCATGGAGAGCATGTACATAGTCACTCCTTGTGTTGAGGTTGTTCTGCAGAGAAATGGAGAACTCGCAACCAATCTGGAACTTTTCAGCAGTATTGTGGTAGTCCTATCCTCCAGTCTCTCCACTTTGGGTATTAGATTGTTGCCATGTGCTACTCTGTCTTAGGAACTGACTGGAGAGTTCATGCGATGGAACAGAACCATTAGTTGCCCTTCTGAGTCAATTTCATTTTCTCTTAAATCCCTTTAGTGTCCAATGTTCCCGTAATAAGCCATATGGGAACAGATTGATGGGAACATTGGACACTAAAGGGTTAAATATGAGTACTAAACCCTAGTTCTAATGTAGTGGCAGCTTCTCTAAGAAAGGGTTTAACACCTAGATGAAATAAAGGAAAGCAAATCCCTCCAAAAAGAATGATTTTAGCAAGTCTGTTCAAACACACATTCAGCTGAATGCCTTAACACCAATTTGTAACAAGGGCATGAGAAGAAGGAGTTAATCATCTGAAAAAAGTGGGAGCATTACCCACCCTTTAACAGTGACTAATGAAAGATACAAATTTAGCCCTAGATGCCACTAACCCACACATAAACAGAGGCTAAAGGAACAGCTCGAATCCACGTCTTTGCTACATGGAGACAAAATGAATTCCTAACACAGATTTAAAAAAAAACAAAACAAAAACCCAACAACAGTCAACTACTTTAAAGAATTCAACAATAAGTCAGTCACTGGTCAAACGGACAATACCATGTTCTCATAAAGAGATGAGAGAATATAAGAAGAAAATATTTAAATATAGCTCTGGTCTAAGATTTAGTATAGAGAAGCGTCTGTTTATCAGGGCAGGAGATATGCACTAGTAACACAAGTCCTAGAAATGTGGGAAGATCCATCAGTTGAGCTCAGTTCTCCCTAAGTGAAAAGGAAACCCTGACCAGCCTCCCAAAATACTGTGCATACCTCTCTGGGACCCTGCTGAACAATTATAATTCAGATTCCAGTCCCAGTAGTCAGATATATCCAGAGAAAGCACTGGTGGCAAGATACATACTTACAGCTAGAAAATAACAAGGTGGACTGCAGGCCCCCAGGACGCCAGCTGTTTCAGATCTTACACTAATTGCAAGCTAGTTAAGCAGTAATTAATTTCCTGGGGCTCAAATGCTTTCTAAAATTGAGTTAAGGGAAAAGTGCTGCATCACTCATAAATGAAACTGGGGTCTGAGATGCAGGTAGGACTACAGAACAAGCTTTTTGATGTGGATATCTAAAGTTCACCAACTGATCTTCCACGAAATACGAGTCATCCTTTAGACCTCTGACTGCCAACTTGTTATCACAGCAGCATCTGTAGTAGATGGCCAGTGACACTGGTGGTGAAAGGAGTACAGCAATCCCTGCGCTTCTCTGGAGATCCAGCCTCCGACTTCCCATTGTCAGAGAGGACAGGAGCTCAAGATAGAGCGAAAAGAGCATTTATACATTATGCACTGTATTCCTTCCGTCAGTATATTTCATAATATAGACAACCGAGACCCCTCGGGCATATAGGTTATCTGATATTTACAATAATAACACAATAATAATCACCAGACACACAGTATTTTCTTAAATATGGCACAACTTGGCCGCAGCTTTATTTAGATACAACATATCTTAAAACCTTAGGTATACCCAAGCCGAATTCAGCCTTTGGCTCATTATCCAACATTCAGCCTTCGGCTCATTATCCAACCCAGTCCGCCGTAAACGTACCCACACTCTTCCCACATTTATTACAAACATTATCTTCCCACAGCCTCATGGTCTTCCCTCGTTCTTTGGTGATGTGCACTCTATATAAAATTCTATACTGTATGTCCTGCAATGCTGCATTTGGGGTTATCTTATGTAGACCCTCAAAGATTGCCGTCCGGGCTCCGCCCAGGGGCTTTTAAACCCCTTTGTAGCTCTTCCCCCTTTTCAGTGCCCTTCGGGCGGCAGGAACATGCCCATCATGCCTCGCTTGCACCCCGCTGGCCCGGAGCGCATGCCCGCCAGGGCACGGCGCCATATTATAGGCGGCTCCGTGCACCCGTGGGGGGCACTGCGCCTTGCTTTTCTCAAATTCCAGATTATTTTCTCCTGGAAATCCTGTTAAAGATGAGGCTAAAGGTGGGTCACACAAAGGCGGATCCAAGCACAGTGATTACAAACAAATCGACTCTGATGATTACACTGGACTGTGTTATCCCAACCCGAAATGAAACCCTGCCCCAGCCATTTTATTTATCAGTAAACATGCAATGACAGTGGAGAAAGCACCCTGGGAGCTCTTTAAGGGAACAATTCTCCCTTGGCTATTTCTGTATTGTTTTTTAAATTGACAAAAGACAGCTTAATGCAGAGCCACCCCACCACCACCCACCATGTTTGAAATACTCACAATGGCAAATAATGTATGCTCAGAAAGCACAAAATGGAACCTCCCCAAGATCAGAAGCAGCAGAAAAAGAAAAAAAAAAATCACAGTGAAAGGCCCCATCACTACCCAATCAGATCTTCTGACCACAAGAGCTGGTCTCTTCCATGGCCACTGGAAGCACAAGATGCAGAGAAACACATCATGGCCTATCACTTGTTCTATTAGATGAAACACAGAAGACGGACTGTTGCACTCTACCACTTTCTGTGTAATCTGTCACAAAATTCTTCCTTAGCTGGGAATCACCAGATAAGACAAGTCCTTGAATTTACACCTCTATTAGTGTTATTATAGTGCAACATAATAGGTGGCTACGATGACCTTACATTCAAAGAAGCCAAGTGAAGAACCTCAGTAGCATATGACTTGAAAGTAAACAAATACAGAAGCAAATTATGTTCTGTCACCAACGCCAGTCACCTGTGTTCCTTTGCAGAAGTACACCAGCGTCTAGCGCTCGGGGTCATGAACACTACTGTGCACTTCCATACCATGGGCTGCAAGAGTCAAAAGGGCCTGGCAGGAAATTCCAGCAGCCAGCAAATCCCTCTTAAAATCAGAGCAATCAACTTCACTTTTACTATTACATATGCTACAGTGCATGTGTGTTAGGCAAGTCATTTTCTATCTCCCAGCTCTGGCTTGATTGCATTGTCAGTAAACTATGTTGAGAAGTGTTCCGAATGGAAGAGCAACATTCAAGCCTGAGAAACATTCTTCTACACAACTTGGGAGAAGATGGGTTTTAAAAGTTACAAAATATTTTAGCACAGGTAACTTTGTTTTAACCCATAACCCTTCTAAGCTTAGGCCAACGAAAAATGACACCAAGTGAAGGATAATTTAATCCTCTGACTGAACTCTGGAAGTTGCCTTTCTAAATCTACAGACCCTGCAGCATTCCAGAAAAAAAAAAAAACAACTATTAACATTTAATGCCCCTTTAAAATGGAATTCACGTAGTTCTGCTCCAAAGCTCAATTTCCAACATCTGCCAAATTACTTGAACTACATTAAAATCAAGAGCATGCTCCATTCTCCAGTTTGAGTACATAACTACTGGAAGCGATATATCCACAAAAAAAGCTGAACATTCTGAATCAGAATGAAACTGCTACCACAGGGTCACCAGATGTACCAGGAATGGGCTGAGAACATTCATATTAAACATTTCTCAAAAGGGAGACCACTCCCTTAATGACCTCACTATCAAAGCACTTCAAGGGAATTTAAAGAGCTCACAAGCAAAAACTTTAGAAATTAAGATAATCAAGTACTTTTAAACAAACACAAAAAGAACTTAGGAACACCAGCTCTCTCATCCCATTGAGCTTTACAGTCAGTCACTCCTGTGGATCCCACTCTGGCCAGGATGACGTACAGCCAACTTGGTAACCCTATCATTATACAATGTCCTTCAATCCTTGCATGCAGAGTTATCGGGCAAGTCAACGACTGGGCACTCTGGAATCTATTCTATACAGACATCTGGGCACCCAGGTTCCATTACAGAAAACTGGCATAACCTGACAGGGGAGAAATCAAGGTGAACATAAGCACCGCCATACTGGGAAAAGACCAATGGTCCATCAAGCCCAGCATCCTGTCTCCGACAGCAGCTAATCGAGGCTTCAAGAACCCGGCAAAACCAAAAAAAAAAAAAAAAAAAAAAAAAGGAGCTTGTTCTGATCATTAGACTCGTAGCAGAAAGTTAGTTAGATCCAGCTTGTTTATCAACTAGATGTTTACACCAATTAAAATTAGAAAACAAAACACTTCCAAAATCAGAAATGCTAAAGAAGTCATAAAACTGCAGCTTCTCCGTCTTCCACTTAATCACACGCACAAATAAGGTTCAAAGATGTAGTGCAGGTGAGACCTTTCTAACAAACTCGGTATACTTGTGACCAGCTTTCAAGAGTTCTACTTTTTGCATAAGGTCAGAGGCAAAATAAACTAAAGATAATGTTGCCTGAATAAACGGATCTCTGAAGACTGGATTACAGCCTCCATCTGTCACTTAATGACAAACTAGAACTTCTTTAACAAGTTAGCAAGTGGAAGAGTGGCCTGCATGTCTGGCGCACTATTCTCAGCTCACCAATAACTCTTTAGCAGCACTCTGAGAGCCCCTGAAACACTACAATAAACTTACAGGTGTCCAACATCCTGAGCTCTGCAAAAACAGCTGCCCCCACCGATTTGCCTCAGGAAATGAGCTACAAAGTCCACAGACAAACATTTATGAGCTCTGCACATGCTACCTATAACCTGGAAATACACAGAACAGAGGAACAGAGGGACCCGAGGCTTAATGCCCCTTCTTATGGTCGTCAGGAAAACTGTTTTCTTCTCAAAAATAAAACTGAAATACTGCTTGTTTCTTCAGATTGACGTTTGCAGAAAGTTCTCAGAAGAGCTTCAACAACGTTCCTTCAATAACATTTAAATTGGCTATTTAAAACTTTTTATTCCAATTTCAGATCAATTCTCATTAAAAAATTATTTGCATCTTATGAGAGATTTTCCATGATGTATATCAATCGTATGGAATATGGGAGACTAATGGACTCCCCAGCTCATCCCAAAATCTCTGCTACAATTATTTTTTTATTGCCAATATGCAACCCCATTCAGCTCACCTGGTCGGACCAGAATATAGTTTTGTTTGAAGTGTAACAAACAAAGGAGTAGCCTAGTGGTTAGTGCAGCAGACTTTGACCCTGGGGAACTGGGTTTAATTCCCACTGCAGCTCCTTGTGACTCTGGGCAAGTCACTTAACCCTCCATTGCCCCTGGTACAAAATAAGTACCTGAATATATGTAAACCGCTTTGAATGTAGTTGCAAAAACCTCAGAAAGGCGGTATATCAAGTCCCATTTCCCTTTCCTTATTTGAGATTCTACATGGAATGTTGAAACTATTTGTTGATTCTAGATGGAATGTTGCTATTCCACTAGCAACATTCCGTGTAGAAGCCTGCCCTTGCACATCAGCAACACAGCCACGCAGGCTTCTGTTTCTGTGAGTCTGACGTCCTGTACGTGCAGGACGTCAGACTCTCAGAAACAGAAGCCTGCGCGACCGCATTGGTGATCTGCAAGGGCAGGCTTCTACATGGAATGTTGCCAGTGGAGGAGTAGCCTAGTGGTTAGTGCAGTGGACTCTGATTCTGGGGAACTGGGTTCAATTCCCATTGCAGCTCCTTGTGACTCTGGGCAAGTCACTTAACCCTCCATTGCCCCAGGTTCAAAATAAGTACCTGTATATATGTAAAAAGCTTTGAATGTAGTTGCAAAACCCTCAGAAAGGCGGTATATCAAGTCCCATTTCCCTTTCCCTTATGACATCACAATATCAGAAGTGAGCCAAGTATCGAGCAATCAAGCCATTGTGACATCACTGATGAGGTTGGCTCTTATTGGTGGAATGAGTGGAGCCAAGTATCGAGCAATCAAGCCATTGTGACATCACTGATGAGGTTGGCTCTTATTGGTGGAATGAGTGGAGGAGTGGCCTAGTGGTTAGTGCAGTGGACTTTGATCCTGGGGAACTGTATTGGGCAATCAAGCCATTGTGACATCACTGATGAGGTTGGCTCTTATTGGTGGAATGAGTGGAGGAGTAGCCTAGTGGTTAGTGCAGTGGACTTTGATCCTGGGGAACTGAGTTTGATTCCCACTGCAGCTCCTTGTGACTCTGGGCAAGTCACTTAACCCTCCATTGCCCCAGGTTCAAAATAAGTACCTGTATATATGTAAACAGCTTTGAATGTAGTTGCAAAATACCACAGAAAGGCGGTATATCAAGTCCCATTTCCCTTTCGGAAAACTGGGGTTGCCAAATTCACAGAACTGATGTGGTAGGTCTGGGACTCTACTGGGAATTTGGACCAAACTTTGCTAACTTGTATTGATAAAACTATGGTAGGTCCTGAATCTCCGAGATACATATATATATAAATAAATAGATCTGTGATAGCAGGAAAAACAAAGCACACAATTACACATTACTTCCTGCTGTTAACATGTCAGCATGGAGAACTCTGAACACAAAAACAGAATATAAAGAGAAACCTCAGCATTAAATGTTCCCCACAGGGTATCAAAAACTCAGAAGACTTTTACAGAAAGGCAACAGATTCCAAATCAATGGAAAATCAAGAGGCCGGACAGGGAAGGGCTCTCAAGCTCAGTAACCTCACAGGAGGTCCCAGAAATAAATGATGATGCCCTGTAGTGAACCCCTTGATTTTGGTGGTATCTCAGTTATTAGCTAAAGGTCTTTCTTTTGTTCCAGCTCACCCATACAATACCTTCCACTTCAGAACTGATTTTCAGAAGTTAGTTCATTCATTGTTTACAACTACAATTATACTTTACTAAAAATCAAGAGGTAGAGAATGCCAACAGATCCGTGATGGGGAGAAATCTACATAGGTGCCACCTGGTCCTATAGATCCAGCGATATAGACTTTTCGAAACTTAGGGCCTCTCTTACCAAACCACGCTAGCAACTCCTGCACAGCAATGCCAACAAAGCACATTCAAAGTCAATGGACTTTGTCAGCATTGCCGTGCTGGGAATCGCTAGCGGGGTTTGGTTCTTCAGGAAGTTGACTGGATGGAGTTGGTGGGTACCAAATATTTTAAACCTAATTTGAAGCAGGAACAATGGCAAGCTTTATGTAAGTTACAGAAGAAGTCTAATTATTCATAAAGCAGACAACAGAGATGCTACAGTACTCTAGAACAAGGAAGATTATCTATAGGAAATTAGGTATCAAGTGGGAAACCACTAATGTTATGAACAATTGATGCAAGATCCTACTGAAAGGTTACAAAACGAAATTAGAAAGATAACACAAACGTTTCAAGTTTATTTCAGTCTTGATATACTACCCATGAATAGTCTATATGAGCGGTTTACAATTTAAAATATATAACCTGTGAAGGGGAGGAATGCAGTGGCTAACATGAGGCGGCTCTTATGTGCCATGGCAATTGTTAGATCCCAGTAGCTTGATGTTCTTCTGGTAAGCTTTGATATAAAAAAAAAAAAAAAAAAAAGCTTTTGATACAGTCTCGTGACCGTATCTCTGGGAAGTGTTAAAATGTTATGATTTCCGGGGTCCCATTTTACAAGTGATTCAACTTCTTTATTCTATCCATGGGCTCAGGTTCTGGTAAATGGCTTATTGTGGCTAAGAATGCCTACCCAAAGATGAACACGACAGGGATGTCCCCTTTCCCTGATGTTATTTCTCCTGTGTATAGAACCTTTAGCATTAAAATTACTTGGAGATCGGACAATTAGAGGCATACCCTTTGGCTCACAGGAGTTTAAACTGGCCCTTTTTGCTGTTGACCTCCTTATAGCTTATATATCTCCTGAGGTTTCCCTCCCTAGAACTTTGGATGTGCTCTTGAGGTATGGACAATTAACTGGTTTGTGGATAAATGAGGACAAACCTGAGACATTGTGCTTGACAGAGAGCTTAGACTGCTGGTAGAGGGAAACTTTCCCTTTGTCCTAGGCAAGGACTGAACTTAAATATTTAGGTCTTCTCATTCCTAGGGATTTGTCTCATCTTTATACCACAAATATTACTCACCTTCTCCACAACACAAAATGTCTTTGATCGCCTTGGCCCCTTTCCTCTGTCATTGTGGGGTCAGATTGCTTTACTCAGAATGGTATTATTGCCTAAATGGTTATATCCTTTGCAGCATTTATCAATTGTTTTAACATGCACTGATTTGACAAAATGTAATAATACGATCAGAAAGTTTCTTTGGGGGTACCAAAAGACCAACCTTACCCTTAAACATTTGCAACTGCTCCGCAGAGACAGAGGCTTGGGACTCCCTGACTTGCGTGCTTATAATGCCGTCTTGTCAATTGCGCTATGTCTGACATTGGACTTTTGAGTTTTCAGAGTTTTGTGACTAACGGTCTGAAAGCAATTTGGGAGGAGGTTTGGCTTTATCTTATTTGATCTGTGCTAGCTATGGAGCTTTACCCTCCCATTGTAAAAACCATATTCTCCTTCAGTCCATGAAATGGGCCTGGGCAATTCTGAGAAATAAATATGGCTTACATTCCACTATCTCTATATATAAAAGGCAACACCAACGTTCTATGAAGCCTCCAGCCGGAAGTGTGAAGGGGGAGAGATATCCGGTTTCCCCATGAGTGTCTGCCCCGCCCTCGCTCTCTCTCTAACACAAACAGTGAAGGAAAACAGCAAAGCAGGAAATCAAATCGCTCTCTCTGTAACAATGAAGGACTCGGAGGGGGGAGGGGAGAGAGGGCAGAGAGGGCAGGGACACACACACTCCCACATGCACACAGAAGAAAACCTTGCTAGCCCCCGTTTCATTTGCATCAGAAACGGGGCTTTTTTACTAGTATCTAAATATTTACCCTTGTTGGGGAATAAGGATATTCCTCCTGGACTGACTGATCTGTGTTTTCAGCAGTGGGCATCCCAAGGTTTGGCTTTACTACAATGTGCTCTTGAAGATTATGAACCACAAATGTTATCTTATGAAACAATACAGACAACCAACAATACAGATAACATACTGCAGCAGGACATGTTTATCCACTGCTACCCTAGCTGAGATAACATTTAATCATCTCTGGACTCATGTGCAACTTTCTTTAAATTAGACACCTTATTTTCTATCTCTTCTTACCTATCTACATGTTCCACCTTTCCTTATACCCTATGCTATTAAAATGTTCTATTTTATTTATTTGTGACATTTATATCCCAGTAATATAGGGGAAAACCCACTCAAATTCAACCTCGATGGTCACACAGAAAGAGAGCGAGCAAGGTTCAACAAGTGATTAACACCACATTATCCCAAGTAAGTTTCAGCTCAATGTGACTTACAATAAACAGTACAGGATGCATAATAAAGAATAATACATAAGTAATTTGTTGTAAGAATCCAATTTTACAATATAGTATCATAAAAATACTGGTGTAGCGATGGATGTTTAACATTTAGAAAAGAAATTGTACATGAAGCAAAGAGAAAGTTAATGGTAAATAGAGTAATAACCAATTCAGGTAATAATTAATTGTTTAAGATATGGTTGTGAGGGTTTGTTTGAATAGAAACGATTTGAGGATTTTGCAGAGTCTAGTATATTTAAGTATGTTAAGTAGTATATTCCTGTATATTTCTTATTTCATATTGTGTTGACACTGTAAGTAGTATACTATGCCACACTTTATATTTATTTGAATATTTTTACTGTTAATTGTCTACTGCTTATGTTTGATTTATTCTTTTTGTACACCGCCTTGAGTAAATTTTTTCAAAAAAGGCGGTAAATAAATATTTGCTACAACCTTGAGACTGGTATCCTTATCAGCAGATGCAACATTACATTAAAATAAAACTATCCTGTGGATTTTTTTGAACCTCAGTTCAATGAAAATTGGCCACAACTGGAAGTTTGTAAAGGCCTGGTAGGTCGATGTTATGCTGGGCTGCAGAAATCGTATTTCCCCACTTCACAGAATAGTTGATCAATGGACTCGAGATTTTGAACCCTATATATATAAGGCGGCAAGGCATTCCCCACGTGTAACAAGTTGAACACCCGAGCTAACGAGGGCACCACCTACACCCAAAACGTTTTATAAAAAACAAGCCCACGAACCAATCTTAACCCAGAGACTTAATTTCTGCTAAGGACCTCCCCCCCCCCCCCCCCCCCCCAGTTGCCTCAGACCCTAACTGGGCTAAAGAAAAAGTGGGCAGGTATTCGGCAACACGTTGAGGGTCCATTCAGGAGTGTATAGCTCTTCAAAGAAGGCCTTAAAGCGATCTTGAATATCCACCTCTTTAAACTGAAGCCCCTCAGACTTGTCTTTAATAGGTAACATATTACTTTGGTCTGTTGCACCTTGGACCACAAAAACAAAGCAGAGATAGATTTTGCTGCTCTTGTTGCACGTTGAGCCTGTGGACCAATAAGCGACAGATTCAAAATAGTTCTGCTTCTTTAAGCTGAAATCTAAACTCCTCATCACAAAGTGCTCCTAAAACCGCTTTAAGCTCCCGAATTCTAGTCGACAGGTCTCCTTTTCTGGGGCTGCCATTTATGTTACTGCTCTAGAGTGGCCTGGAGATCCTTCTCTTTTCCTGGCTGCAAGAGCTATAAATTCACCCCATAATACAGCTTTAAAGTATTCCCAAATACCTCCATATGAGCTATAATCTCCCAATCCTTAAGAAAGCTATCACTGAACCTCCATCATATTAGCAGGCTGAACAACTGACCAAACTGAAGCATGGTCAGACCATGTTATAGGCTCAATCTCCATTCTGTCCACCTACCTTCCTCCCTCCCCCGTCGCTCCCGAATTCTAGTCGACAGGTCTCCTTTTCTGGGGCTGCCATTTATGTTACTGCTCTAGAGTGGCCTGGAGATCCTTCTCTTTTCCTGGCTGCAAGAGCTATAAATTCACCCCATAATACAGCTTTAAAGTATTCCCAAATACCTCCATATGAGCTATAATCTCCCAATCCTTAAGAAAGCTATCACTGAACCTCCATCATATTAGCAGGCTGAACAACTGACCAAACTGAAGCATGGTGAGACCATGTTATAGGCTCAATCTCCATTCTGTCCACCTACCTTCCTCCCTCCCCCGTCTCCACTAACAGGTAAACTATACAGGAATATGGCAGATGCACAGTGGAATAAGTAATTTTTCTTGCCTCAATGTTGCTCCCACCAAATATGCACCGGTCCCAAGGTACCTATAAAGTTCTGGAACAGTTTCTCTCCTTCTTGTGCTCATCACCGCTACCCCCGGATTTATCCCACAGGGGGTTGGAAGCTAAGTTAAAGTCCCCACCTACCAAGAGGATCCCCTCCCTAATTGCTAAGATTTTCTCCAGCAAGTGGTCCAAAAAGACTCTGCCCAGAGTTTGGCACGTAGACACACATCAGCATCATATGGGATCCATGGATAGTGCCCACTCATATTATCCACCTATCCCCCCCCCCCCCCTCAACATTAAGCTCCTTTTCCATAATCACTACAACCCCTCAGGTGACAAAGAACACCCACCCACCCTTTTTCCTTTGCAAGCCTATTAGATGCCATACAAAGCCCTGCCACCTCTTTCATAAGCAACAGTTTCTCATGAGTTTTCAGGAAATAGACTTCCTGCACAAAGCAACACTTGAGCTTTCAGGCGCCACACAGCAACAATTGCCACTTACAAGGAGAGTTTAGGCCCTTTACATTGAAGGTGACCACTTTAAACACTCATTCATCCCAAAAAGTGCCGCTTAGTGCCCCCTGTGAATATAACCATGTGAGAATGTACTCCCGCTGAACCCCTCCAGCCTCCCTTCTACCCATTCCCCCCCAGAAACCCCACACACATCCCCATGCAAGAACTCCTCCTCTCTCCACACTTCTCATGATTTCAGAAAGGCCTCCATGTCACACACAACACCCCATTCACACATGCCCACTCATGCATTGCCCCTCATTATAAGTACATAAGTATTGCCACACAAGGATAGACCAAAGGTTCATCAAGCCCAGCATCCTGTTTCCATCAGTGGCCAATCCAGGTCACAAATACCTTGCAAGATCCAAAAAAAAAACTCAATACATTTTATGCCGCTCATCCCAGAAATAAGCAGTTGATTTTCCCCAAGTCAATTTAATAATAGTCTATGGACTTTTCCGTTAGGAAGCAGTGCAGACCCTTTCTAACCCCGCTAAGCTAACCACCTTTACCACATTCTCTGTCAACGAATTTCAGAGTTTAATTCCACGTTGAGTGAAGAAACATTTTCTCCGATTCGTATTAAATTTACTACTTTGTAGCTTCATCACATGCCCTCTAGTCCTAGTATTTTTGGAAAGAGTAAACAATCAATTCATGTCTACCCCTTCCACTCCACTCATTATTTTATAGACCTCTATCATATCTCCCCTCAGCCGTCTCTTCTCCAAGCGGAAGACCCCTAGATGCTTCAGCCTTTCCTCATAGTGAAGTCATCCCATCCCCTTTATCATTTTCGTTGCCCTTATCTGTACCTTTTCTAATTCTACTATATCTTTTTTAAGATGCGGTGACCAGAACTGAACACAATATTCGAGGTGTGGTTGCACCATGGACCGATACAAAGGCATTAGAACATCCTTTTGTTTTCCATTCCTTTCCTAATAATACCTAACATTCTATTTGCTTTCTTAGCCGCTGTGGCACACTGAGCAGAGGATTTCAACGTATCATCAACAACGATGCCAAGATCCCTTTCTTGTTCGGTGACTCCTAAGGTGGAACCTTGCATTACGTAGCTATAGTTCCAGTTCCTCTTTCCCACATGCATCACACGTCATCTGCCACTTAGATGCCCAGTCTTGTATGGCCCTCTTGTAATTTTTCACAACCCTCTCACGATTTAACAATTTTGAATAACTTTGTGTCATCAGCAAATTTAATTACTTCACTATTTAGCCCCATCCCATTTACTAACAAACTGGGCAACACGATAAATACATAAGTATTGCCACACTGGGACAGACCAAGGTCCATCAAGCCCACCTTCCTGTTTCCAACTGCTACTGGAATTTTGCCAGTTTTTGAACAGACGCTTTCCGGGATTATTCCAACCGGGACACCTGAACTCCCCGCTTTATGCAAAACCTGTCAAGCCTCCTGAACTGTAGAAACTCTATGATGCTGGTGAAAAGGCAGCTAAAGGAAAACACCCACTGATAGCAGAGATTAGCCCAAGTAAGTGAGAGGGTCTTGTGTCCTTAGCTTTTGGTTTTTATTTTTAGCAGAAACTCCCTTATCCTTCTAGTTATGCAAGCAGGCCACAGTATCTCGGGAGAAGTCTTTATTCTTTGGCTCAAGAGCTCTATCCACCATCAGCTGGGGTAGTTCCCTCCCCTCCTCAGCTGCCCCTTGCATACCTGCTGCACAACCCAGCTGGCATTCTGGCAGCCCAATGTGTATAGGACCCTCTAATACTGAGGTTTTGCCACCTAGATCTGTTCTCCAGGTACTCAACTTGGGTCAAAGAGTCAGTATTTATGCACTGCATGCCCTGAACTGTACTACTGAGGTCTGTGGTAAGCGCCTCCTGCTCTCCCACTCCTTGCTCCACCTCATACATCTGCCCAGTGGATGTCCTTAACTGCTTCCTTAACCCAGCCCTATCTGGAACTCCATCTGAACTTCTGCCATCCACTCCTGGAGATCCCCTTTAGTACATGCCTCAGACTCTGCACCTCTTGCTGGACCTGGAAACCTGTGCACACCACCATCTTCCTGCAACTCGCTCTCACCTGACATCTCTGCCTCCATCTTGGAAGGCTTTGTGGGTTAAAGCCTCCACAATCCGGTCCTCCCTGCGGCTCTTCTGGGCTTTTTTTTTTTTTGCCGTCATCATACCTTACTGAATGGTGCACAGCCTCAAATTTCAGAATCACTGTTGCTGATGAGGGAACAACTCAGTTACTTGCTTCACACATCCATGTACCCCACTGACGTCAATGGAAGTCTACTAACTTATTTTAAACCAAATGTAACAACAGATCAGTAATGAGATGCATCACAAAGCAGCATCTCAATGTTCAGCCCTTGCATATATACTGTTTCTATTACTAATATCCCAACAGGCTGCTGATGAACAGCATGCCAGTTGTCAATAACAAGGCACAAAAATCAGGTGAAAAAAAAATGTATTTACACAGTTTGAGTGCACAATTGTTCCAAAAGCAAAGTGGATCAATAACTGTAAATTTAAAAAAGCATTTCTTCATTTGTTTCTAGTTATAAATAGGCTACTTTTACAAATAAAAGTTAATTTATAATCTATTAAACATGAAACACGTTGAATCCATGGGCCTCTCAAAATCAGAGTAAATAAAGAGGGAGATGAAAGTAAAAAAAACAGCCAAGTTTAGGTCTCTCGTCTACATCAGAATTGCAAAACTGGTAAACGGGAGGATAATTATCAAAGCCATTTACACAAGATTTTCAGCCAGTTCTATTTCCCTCCTCTGCTTGACCACTCCTATGCAGTTTCCAGAGCGCATGGGTCACCCGCTGATTTCCTGCAGTGGGTTTAGATCAGGGAAGTGAAAAGCTGAGATTCTGTCTCCAGTTGGCCACCTATGCAAGTAGCATGTGGAAAGTATTCAGGTATTTTTATGCATATACTTCACAGCTGCTAAATTTTCCAATGTAAAACAGCTCTTTCACATTAAAAATGAGCTCCAATACACAAAAACTAAAAATGTCCACACGCTGCAAAGAAAGTCAGCTAGCTTTTCACAAATGCCTCATATTGTAGTGAAAGTGTTCCGATGGGAGAACCAAAGAGCTATTGCCAATATCTTGGGTCGAATAGCACATCAGAATTTGAAGACAGCCAAGGTAACTTAAGACCCTGAGAAACTACTCACTTTCAAGCCCAATCTAGATCACTGCTGAATACTTCCAAGATCCTAATTGGCAGATTCATTCTATACTGCTCACTCACAGAAATCACAATGTCCAAGTATATCCAGCTAACAGACCTGTCTTCCAGACAACACTCCTATCCCTTTTTGTGGTTCAAACATACTGCTAGCCTTCATCACATTCTCCAGCAATAAATACAGCACCTTAATTGTGCATTAACTGAAAACACAGATTTTTCTTTAACCTGTGTCAGATCTACCAATTGGTTTGCTGGCGCGTCACCTAGTCAGACTATTTGAAAATCTAAAACATTTTTTATGAAATTTGTTATACACCACTCATGATTTTAGACACTTCTAACATAGACCTATGACTCTTTCAAGCTCTCCCTGCACTTTACAGTCTGCTTATGTTTTTAACTACACAGGATATCTGTCATCTGCAAATGTGATCACCCCATTCATTGCTCCCTTGGTTACTTAGACATACTTGAACAGCTCAACAGATGGTTTAGAGCATTGACAAAAAGTAATAAAGCATTTAACTGTACTATTACCACTAATTGCTAAAACTCTACTATACATATGCAGTGCTGCACAGATTCACCATATTGTAAGCTTCATGGATCAGAAACTATCTTGTCAAGACAAACAAGAGACTAAAGGAAATATATTTATTATAAAGAAGTAGTTAATATTCAAAGGCAAAGTCTTTAGATTACATTTAAATATTTTGAGATGCTGCACAAGCACTCTCAGGCACATGGTAACAGCAAAATAGAAAGCACAAAGTCAGGAGCTGATGATGAAGAAGCCTGCATTGGATTGGTTGAGGCACTGCATGCTTTCAGCTTAGAGAAGGCAATCCCAATATGCAGCAATCCACACCTGTGCAGAGATGATCAGAACATAAAAATAGCCATACTGGGTCAGACCAATGGTCCATCTAGCCCAGTATCCTGCTTCCAACAGTGGCCAATCCAGGTCACAAGTACCTGGCACAAACGCAGGCATCAGCAGATTTCCAGGGTTCTTCTAACCCTAGCACTTCTACTCATCTTCTGAGCTGCTGTTACTCTCTGTACCTATGACTTCCATAAAGTCATCTGGCACTGATCTGAAAGACTGAGCCTTTAAAACAAGCTGCCAGAACAACCCTAGTAACGCACAAAGCTACACCTGTTCACAGATAAGTGCAACTACGTATGTGTATACTATCATGGGCACATGCAAATTTATAAAGTATGCATGTGCTTCTTGGTTCTGCCTAAATACCAGTTCTGGGAATGCCTACACATACACACACACACACCACAGAAAAATGCGCACTGGTAAGTAAACACATGCAAGGCTAGCTTGTGGGGAATGCAGAAAAATGCAGAGCCATGTGCAAAGACTCTCTGTGGGGTTTCATTTGCCCAAGTCAGAAGGGGCTTAAAAGCAGGGTCACGTGAAAAAAAAAATACTTGCAAGCACATATACACCTACAAAATTTTATAGTTATTTTCTGGGTGTGAAACATGCCCCATAATGCTCCAAGTCAGAGACGAGAATGCTAGCTGAAAACCTGAATGTCAGCAGAAATAAAACAAAATAAATAACTCACCCCCCCCCCCCCCAAATTTTTTTTATATCTATTCTAAATGGTTCCTCCCAATTACTTCTGTCACAGTGACAGTTCTCACCTTGGACTCCATTCAGAACTTGCAATCATGAGCCCAATTTTAACAATTAAGGGTCACCATGCACATGCTCCCTAACCTCATTTCCAAACCCCACTCCCCGGCAATGAAGGCTGCCTCCAGCATCTCCAGCCAGTTTTGGGAACCAAAATCAGCTCTCTCCACATGACAGTTCCTGAGCCATCAGACTGGCTCTATGTTAGTACTGTCAATCAATGCCAGGCTTTTCCAAGTTTCTCTTTCATGGTCAAAGCCGGACGCCCTCTATTTCTGTCATCAAGTGAGATAGGATATTTCTCAGGGTGTCAAAGAAACTACATACCTTGCAGACATTTTTACAACATTTTCAAGATGGTTTTTGGCCAATGGTTATTCTGTTCAATGGTTGTACCAAGGTTTTCCACAAAAGCCCTGTTAGTGTGCCTTTTTGAAACTGAAATGGTGACAAAAAGATACATTTCTTGGGATTAATGCTGCATTCAAGTGAATGCAGACAGCAGGATGTTGAGAATGTTGGATCAACACCAGAATGATATTGTACATTGCACCAGGTTACTGCTAAAAAAAAACTCAAGGTTAGGGCTGTACTCTCACTTCCACCAATAGCTTTTGATGTATTTAGGTTAATTGGGGTCACGCATTTGACAGAGGCTTTGTATGTGTACATGGTTCCACTAACACCGCTGTAATGCGTTCATAAGTAAGCTATAACAAAATACCAGCATCTAATATGAACAGTATTTATATCAGAAAAGACCTGCTTTTTCCAACACACTATAGATTTCCACACAGACACATACATACAAATAACATCTTAAAATTGTAGTGCTTTAAACGTTTTGAGAAGGAAAAAAATTGTGGGGCAGAAGTCATAACTTCTGTAGTTAAAAATATAATGAAACCATCCTACATGTATTACTTGAATAAATGAGTAAGTTCCAGCCACATAACATACAGACATAAAGGTTAACAAAAAATAGCATAAGGTGATCTTTAATGGACTGATACTTTTATTCACTAATCTTCTAAAATTGACACTACCTACCTAAACTTCTGTAAACTAGATAAGTTCAATAAAAATAAGTTATATTCTTTGTGCTTATTTTTAGGAATTCAAGTAGACTTATATGACAACCACAGTACCAGTCCTACATGGTCATGATTTTCTCTTTTAAACAGAAAAGTGAGAAGAGGCAGGTTGCACCTTATAAACTAATTTATTCAAGCATGAGTTTTTGAGGGCAAGAGTCCATTTTGACAGATGCATCTGTCCCCATTCCTGTAGTGCAGCACAAGAGAGGGATGGGCAAATGGCCTTCCAAAAAGGGACCCAAAGCACACACAAGGTCAACTTTATTGATGTCACCAATTATATCTGGATTCTGTATGCAAACAGACTCGACACAGACCCGTGTTTCCGCACCTGCTTCAGGAGTCATTTCATCTTCTAGAAATCCTGCTTTGTCATAGAGTAAAATAGATAAGAAATGTCACCAGGTATAGTCTCAGCAGCATGTCTGCAATCTCAACTATCAGTGAGAAAGCGTGGGAAACCATTCCTGTAGTGCTTGACCAAGTGGACTCTTGCCCTTAAAAAGTCATGCCTCAGTAAATTGGTTAATGTAGAAGGCGCCACTTGCCTCTGTCATTTCCATTACATCAAACTAACAGAGTTACCCCTTCAAAGTATATTTTGAACGTAGTTACCTATGTATGTACTAATGCAGGTTGAATTGCTAATTGTAATGCAGTGGTGGTGGGAGGGCTGAAGAAGGTCACGGCCACATGAAGCAGCCGAACCTGGGGGGGGGGGGGGGGGGGGGGAGCAGTGTTAGTCCCAGGGGTCACTTACAGTGCAGGAATAAGTAATCACTCCCTTCCTTCCCTTACTTAATCTCTGCACAATACTAACTGTATCTGAGATCCTGGAATGACAATGTTAACAAAACTATGTAAGCCACACTGAGCCTGCAAATAGATGGGAAAATGTGGGCTACAAATGCAATAAATATAATATAATCAGGGCTTTTTTTGAGGGGGTACTGAGTACCGGCACTTTTTCCGTTGTCTGCTAAAGTTGACCCATGGTCCCCAAGTTTTAATGAAAGAGCTCAGGCTCTACACACCAATTCTGCCTTGTCATAGATTCTGTGACTGGTTGCAGGGGGGCCTGGCTATTGTGGGGTGAGTCCCACAGTGATCACCCCACCCTTGAAGGGTGGCCTAGCATTTGAGTACTGGCACCTTTTTTGCTAGACAAAACACACTGTGTAAGCCACATTGAGCCTGCAAAGATGTGGGATAATTTGGGATACAAATGCAATAAATATAATCAAGGCTTTTTTGAGGGGGTACTTGGGGGTACTGAGTACCTTTTTCCGTTGTCTGCTAAAATTGAGCCAAGGACCCCAAGTTTTAATGAACGAGCTCAGGCTCTACACACCAATTCTGCCTTGTCATAGACTCTGTGACTGGTTGCAGGGGGCCTGGCTATTGTGGAGTGGGTCCCTCAGTGATCACCCCACCCCTGAAGGGTGATCTGGCATTTGACTACCTTTTCTGTTGTCTGCTAAAGTTGACCCATGGTCCCTAAGTTTTAATGAAAGAGCTCAGGCTCTACCCACCAATTCTGCCTTGTCATAGATTCTGTGACTGGTTGCAGGGGGCCTGGCTATTGTGGAGTGGGTCCCTCAGTGATCACCCCACCCCTGAAGGGTGATCTGGCATTTGACTACCTTTTCTGTTGTCTGCTAAAGTTGACCCATGGTCCCTAAGTTTTAATGAAAGAGCTCAGGCTCTACCCACCAATTCTGCCTTGTCATAGATTCTGTGACTGGTTGCAGGGGGCCTGGCTATTGTGGAGTGGGTCCCTCAGTGATCACCCCACCCCTGAAGGGTGATCTGGCATTTGACTACCTTTTCTGTTGTCTGCTAAAGTTGACCCATGGTCCCTAAGTTTTAATGAAAGAGCTCAGGCTCTACCCACCAATTCTGCCTTGTCATAGATTCTGTGACTGGTTGCAGGGGGCCTGGCTATTGTGGGGTGGGTCCCTCAGTGATCACCCCACCCCTGAAGGGTGACCTAGCATTTGAGTACCAGCACCTTCTTTGCTAGAACAAACGCACCGAATATAAGTAAAGTTGAAGAACCGACCCTCGGGGAAGAAGCTGGGAAGTGCCCAGAGATTAAGGAGCAGAAAGTGGGAGCCAGAGCCGCAGGGCCGGTCCAGAACTCACCCGGTCTTTCATTCGCCAGCTCTGCGCCAGGGACTTGGAGCCCTCAATCTTCTCGCAGTGCCTCTTCTTCATGAAGGCGAGCGGCAGGTTCCAGTCGCTGAGATCCGCCTCTTCCTCCTCGCCCAGCCCCAGGGCCGGGGACAGCAGGTCCAGCTCCATGACGACGGCGACTCTCAGCCCCGCGTCCGGTCAGTGGGCGGTAGTGGCGGCGGAGCGAGCCCGACTCGGGCCCGCATGGTGCGGCGGAGCCTGTGCGACAACGTGAAAAGCCCCTCAGCACAGCAGCAGGGAGGACGCCATTTTGCGGGGAGCCAGCATGCATTGCGCGCTACGGCCCGCCGCCGGGGACATAATAAAGCCCAGCGTTCCAGCCAATCGTTGGCCGCCGATCAAGACCGTGGCTGCGTCAGAGCCGTGCGTGAGTGACGTGCGGTAGACTCCACCCTATCATGTTGGTCCTAGAGGTCACCAATAGAAATACAAGAAAGTAACAAGATTCCTTGCACTAACAGTACTTTTTTCATTAGCTTTTGGAAGGCAATAGCATCTTTGGATCAGAAATGAGCAAATGATGGTAAAGTGCTGACCCACAAAATCATGTCTGTGGAAATTCAATATTTAGCATCTGGTCTGGCTCCAATATACAGTTTACCATTTAGTTAAAATTTGCTATGTTGCTACATTTTGGACACATCCAAGCAGTTTACAGAAAAAAAAAAAACAAGAAAGGAACAAGATTCCTTTTGCACTAACAGTACTTTTTTCATTAGCTTTGGAAGGCAATAGCATCTTTGGATCAGAAATGAGCAAATGATGGTAAAGTGCTGCTGACCCACAAAAGTGACATCCTGGTCATGTCTGTGGAAATTCAATATTTAGCATCTGGTCTGGCTCCAATATACAGTTTACCATTTAGTTAAAATTTGCTATGTTGCTACATTTTGGACACATCCAAGCAGTTTATAGAAGAAAAAAACAAGAAAGGAACACCAATAATATAATAAATAAAGCTTCCCAAATCTTTCCTGAAAGAGCTGGAGACACAAGTATATCAACAATCTTAACCTAATCCAAAAGCTAGTGAGAAATAATGTGTTTTTAACATAGCTTTCTGCCCTTATATCAATATGTAGCTGATTCCACACTTTTTGCATAGATAGATAGATAGACCATATTTGAAAATATTTTCCCCATGTGAGTGACTGTGGGATCCTGTGAAATGTATTAGCACAGTTTGCAACTTGGAATATTTTTATTTATTGCATTTGTATCCAACATTTTCACACCTATTTGCAGGCTCAATGTGGCTTACATTGTTCCGTCATGGCAATCGCCATTTCCGAAGTAAGAGAAGCAAGTGGTATTACATTAAAGAACTTGATTGACATTGTAGGTTAGGCAGTCAAGTATTGCAGGGATGTGTGCCATTCTCTTTTTCAGCTTCTATTGGGAGTTTGCTTTTCACTATTTTTGCTACACATTAGGTGGTTATTATTTATTTATTAGGATTATCAGATTATTTATTAGGTTGTCTGAAGGCCAACATTGGTAGAGCTGGAAATAGCAATCTCTCTCTCTCTCTCTCTGTTTTCCCTTCGGAAGCTGTCAGACTACTGAAGCTTAGTTTTGTCCAATCACTTAATGCCTTATATTTTCTCTCTTATCTGGTATTCTTCAACTCTGACCTCTAAGGTCACCTTCACATAATTCTGTTTCTTTATCATTTATTTGGTTCACTTGTATCCCACATTTTCCCAGCTTGTGCGGGCTCAATGTGGCTAACAAAGTTACAGGAAAATTACATAATACAGCAGGATTTAATAGTTATTTAATAGTTATTTTTCTCAAATATTCATCATTTCCCTTTGCAACCCCAAATCTCCCTGAATAACACTCATATTTCCTTCACTGAAAGTGCTTCTCTGTATTAATTCAGAGTCTGTTTGAAACAAACAGAGGCTTTAAAGTTTACAGACCATTATTTTAGGCCAAGCAAACCTGTCTGTTAACTTGTCCCTGAGAAGGCCAAGAAGACACAGGCTATAGCTATAGATCATAGATAAGGGAAAAAGTTATATATATAGAAAGCTGGCTGATCTGCAAAACCAAACAGCTCTATACTAAACACAAGGGTGCTCTGAGGCCCAGTATCCTGCTTCCAATAGTGGCCAATTCAGGTCACAAGAATCTGACAGAATCCCACAAAGCAGCAAAATTACATGTTCCCAGTCCCAGGGCTAAGTAGTGGCTTTCTTTCCCCATGTCTGTCTCAATAGCAGGTTATAGATGTTTCCTCCAGGAACTTGTCCAAACCTTTTTTAAACCCAGATGTGTTAACCTCTGTTACCGCATCCTCCAGCAATAAGTTTAAGAGCTTAACTATTGGTTGAGTGAAAAAAAATGTTTTCTACTATTTGTTCTAAAAGTGTTACTATGTAGCTTCATGGAGTGCTTAATGGCAATGAGTCAGCATGGGTTTAGCAGAAGGATGTCTTATATTACCAGTTTATTATTTATTTCATTTGGTACTGCTTCCTGAAGTGTTAGATTTGTTTTGAAGGTGTAAACAAACATGGATAAAGGTAAGCTGGCTCATCTAGGGGCTTATTTTCAAATCACTTAGACTTACAAAGTTAAGTGGAGGGGCTTTTTCGAAAGAAACATCCAAGTTGCGATTTGGATGTCTTTGTAAAGTGTCCAAATCCGGGGGCGGGGCAAACCGTATTTTCAAAACACGATGGATGTCCATCTTTCTTTTCAAAAATACCGTCAGAGACGTCCAAATCCAAGAACGTACTTAAATTTGGACGCCCCTAGATTTGGACATCCTTGGATTTGGATGTCTTTGACTTTCAGCGATTTTCGAAACCAAAGATGTCCAAGTCAAAAACGTCCAAATGCAAACCAAATTTGGATGTGGGAGGAGCCAGCATTTCTAGTGCACTGGTCCCCCTGACATGCCAGGACACCCACCGGGCACCCTAGGGGAACTGCGGTGGACTTCATAAAATGCTCCCAGGAACATAGCTCCCTTAACTTGTCTGCTGAGCCCCCCAAAACCCACTACCCACAACTGTACACCACTACCATAGCCCTTACGGGTGAAGGGGTCACCTATATATGGGTGCAGTGGGTTTGTGGTGGGTTTTGGAGAGATCGCTGTTCCCTCCACAAATGTAACAGCGATCTCTCCAAAACACCCATCTCAGAAATGACCAAATCCAAGCCCTTTGGTCGTGGGAGGAGCCAGCATCCGTAGTGCACTGGTCCCCCTGACATGCCAAGACACCAACTGGGCACCCTAGGGGGCACTGCAGTGGACTTCAGAAATTGCTCCCAGGTTCATAGCTCCCTTACCGTGTGTGCTAAGCCCCCCCAATACCCACTACCCACAACTGTACACCACTACCATAGCCCTTACAGGTGAAGGGGGGCACCTAGATGTGGGTACTGTGGGCTTCTGGTGGGTTTTGGAGGGCTCACATTTACCACCACAAGTGTAACAGGTAGGGAGGATGGACCTGGGTGCGTCTGTCTGAAGTGCACTGCACCCACTAAAACTGCTCCAGGGACCTGCATACTGCTGCGATGGATCTGAGTATGACATTTGAGGCTGGCAAAAAATATTTTTAAATAATTTTTTGAGGGTGGGTGGTCATCTGGTCAGTTTGAGCACCTTTTCGTGGCTTGGTAATAACAAAAAAAGGACCAAGTAAAGTTGTCCAAGTTCTCGTCAGGGATGCCCTTATTTTTTTGATTATGGGTCAAGGACGCCCATGTGTTAGGCACGCCCAAGTCCCGCCTTTAACTAAGTTGTGTAGGCGCCTACGCGCGCCCAATGCACGCCAAATTGGAGTTGCCCGGTTACCGTGTGGCCTTTGTGGTAATTTCAATTTTGGCGCGCGTCTGCTACGAGCATCTGAAAAATATTTTTCTTTTCTGACGCGGCAGCTACGTGCGTCAAGTGCAAGTGCTACGCCTCCGACACGCCCCCGGGAACTTTGGTCATCCCCGTGACGGAAAGCAGTTGGGGACGCTCAAAATTGGCTTTCGATTATGCCGATTTGGGCGACCCTGTGAGAAGGACGCCCATCTCCCGATTTGTGTCGAAAGATGGGCGTCCTTCTCTTTCGAAAATAAGCCTGATAGTAACCTATGGAACTTTGTAAGTCTAAGTGCTTTGAAAATGAGCCCCGTAACCTAATCATCTGCGGCTGTTGTTCACATAAACTTCTTGCAGATAAAATTATTGCGAGTCTGATATTTATATGCACAGAATAACAGGCACGGGTGTGTGCTGTACTTGCATTTTTATTTGGACACACACATGTTGTTGTTACCTCCTGTCTGTGTTTTAAAGTTACAGATACTTCTTGTAGCTGGAGAAAAAAAAAATTAAGTATTTTATATCACAAAAAGGGCACAAAAGCCTCTCAACCACCCCTTCTAGACTGGCCTAGTCCTGATGAAAATTTTCATGTGTTATCCATATGTCCAAAGCTACTTTTTCCTTCTGTGTATTGCTACGGAATACATAATGACCTCATGACCATACATTTTATGTTGAAATATCTTTATTAAATCACCTACATAGCAGAGAACAAAATGCAAAACAGTATAAGGTTATGGACACCTATCAAAGCAAACAATGCAATAGACAAGGTGAGAATAATACTAACAAACCCCCAACCTGCAATCCAAATTCCCCCACCCCCTCCTATATAAAACTGCATAGACACAAGCCAAAAAACACAACTAAGCACCCCTATTCTCTTCCTATCCACTTCCCACCCACCCAAGTGGGCACCACTACTTGGAACAGTCACATATGAGGACTCCCCCGCTAAATGAAATAACCCATCACAGCTCCAAAGAATTAAAAAAATGAGAGCGAACTCTTATTGATAACGTACTCAGAACTTACAAAATAAAACATAGAAAAGAAAATAAGATGATACCTTTTTTATTGGACATAACTTAATACATTTTTTGATTAGCTTTCAGTGGTGGCCCTTTGTCAGATCGGAAATAAGCAAATGTTGGTAGATGACAGTATATATAAGTGAAACATCAAAGCATTTCAGTGACAGTCTAACAGGATGGGGGTGGGTTGGGTGAGAGACAGGGAGAGCTAGGTGGATGAGGGACAGGAAGATATGCATGGAGATAAGAGGGTGACAAAACAGTACAACTTTATGGTTTATAATGGGCTACGTTTAATTTACATAGACAACATATGAAAAATGCTAGTACCAATCAGGATGTCACCTAGGTGGGGCAGCACTTTACAAAACCAGAACACTGTACCAGTGATTTTATGGTAAGAATCCTGAAAGGGACTTTTAAAACAATACAGGAACGTAAAACCTTTGAAGTCAGAATGATTAAATATTTTGACACCCACCAGACAGGACTTAACAAAGATCTGGGTTTTCTAGCCCATTATAAACCATAAAATTGTATTGCTTTGTCACCCTCCTATCTCCATGCATATCTCTCTGTCCCTCATCCACCCAGTTCTCACCTAACCCACCCTCATCCTGTTAGACTGTCACTGAAATGCTTTGATGTTTCACTTATATATACTGTCATCTACCAACATTTGCTTATTTCTGATCTGAGAAGAAGGGCCACCTTCGAAAGCTAATAAAGAAATGTATTATGTCCAATTAAAAAGGTATCATCTTATTTTCTTTTCCATGTTTTATTTTGTTTTATTTCTATTGATTACCTTTAAAAGTGAACTAACATGGCTACCACATCTGTGTACTCAATGTTTGGAGTAGAAACAAGAAAAGCCCGGTGTGGCCACATTTTGCCCTAGCAATGGACTGCATTAGGGGCATAAGTTATAAGGAGCAGATAAGACCACATGTTCTTTGTAACAGAAAATCTGTCCACACATGTAAGTAGAATGAGTACCTCCAGGTATTATCTGCTCCTTCTAGTTCATGCCTCTGATACATCCCATTACTAGGGCAAACATGGCCATTCTTTCTTCTCCAAGCATTACAAGATAAAAAGTGTTTTTGAAAAATCATCCTCTGTGGTTTGTCTGATCTGCTGTCTTCACCTCCTTGAGGGGTCCTTTTACTGAGGTGCGCTGAAAAATGGCCTGCGGTAGTGTAAATGCATGTTTTGGGCGCGCGCAGAATTATTTTTTAGCACACCTACAAAAAAATGCCTTTTTTGCCGAAAATGGACGTGCGGTAGAATGAAAATTGCCGCGTGTCCATTTTGGCTCTGAGACTGTACCACAAGCCATTGACCTAGTAGTAAGGTCTCACATGGTAACTGGGCAGTAATGGTCTATGTGCGTCAAATTGCACTTGACGCACATAGCTGCCGCGTGTCAGAAAATAAAAATATTTTTCAGATGCACGTAACAGACGCGCGCCAAAATTGAAATTACCGCAAGGGCCACACGGTAACTGGGCAGTAACTCCAATTTGGCGTGCATTGGGCATGCGTAGGCGCTTATGCAACTTACTTAAAGGGCCCCTGAGTAACTTCTGTGGTACATGTACTAAAGGAGATGTCCAGCCTTTTTTCATCTAGTCCTGCGTCTCAGCAGCAGAATGACAGCTCTCCAGTCTGCACCAAACAGCCCAGGGCAGGGATTCTCTTACATCTATTAATGATTCACTGTACAAAAAAAACAAAATCTATGGGAAACAACAACATCAAGAAATGCTCAAAGAAAAATAATGAGGTATGTCATTCATTCAATTCATAATTTGCCTTTCCATAAATTCAAGGCAGGGTAAATAATTATTGAGTTGCTTTAAAATGAGCCAGGACTGACTATGTGATGACAGCTTAGTGATCTTCTATCCAGTATTGGAGCTATAATCAGATAAGGAAACATCTCCTTGGAAAGAGATATTACACTGTTGATTATCCTGTTTTTATAAATCTCTCTTATGCATCCATTTAGGCTTTATTTTATAGCCAGCCTGTGTAATTGCTCAAGTCAGGATTTATAATTGTTATTGATTGTTTTTCTTTCATCTCTTTACCTTGGTAAAATGTAGTTGTTTCGCACGGATGCTTCACTTTTCTGCCATTTTTCTTGTGGCTTTTGAGAAGTTGCTCCCTTATTGTGTGTTGATCAATGACTCTTTCCCAGCGCTACTAAGCTGTAAGTGCGGTAGCTGGAGCAAGTCCATGGACATTTGCTGCACGCATGCATGCCAGCATCTGTACTGACTATGCTTCCAAAGATAGAAACACCTTTTTTTCCTGTGAAACAAAGCTTTTCTTTCTTTTCTTATTTCTGTTGTGTGTTTAGGTTGGTCCTGTTTTATGCTGGTACTGGGGAGAGAGTTAGTCACTCTGCAGTCATTACTACTGTGGACCAACCAGGGTCCTGGAGAACGTCTTTCTTTGAGGTCTGTCACTGCAATGATCAAGATAGCAAAACTAAGAGGGAACATAACAAATAGCAGAAAAAAAAATCTCTGGGTGGTTGGAAATGTAGACTTATAATGGCACCAGATGCCAGCTTTGGTTCTAGGTGCCCAAAAGAACAGCATGAAACTGCCATGCTAAAAAAAGAAAGAAAGAAACAGGAATAAGGAAGTGAAATCTGGTTGCTACTAAAATCAGGTCACATTGTTATTCCACCACTGAGCACTTGCTCTTCCGAAAAGACTAATGAGCAAGGTATCCATAGCCAATGAGCAGCTTTTCTGGTCGTTCTCCCTCTGCTACTAGGTGCTATACCATGCACAGTATAATCCTTATTAAGAGGTGCCACTGCCTGGTACAAAATAAGTACCTGTATATATGTAAACCGCTTTGAATGTAGTTGCAAAAACCTCAGAAAGATGGTATATCAAGTCCCGTTTCCCTTTCCCCCTTTCCCTTATGACATCACAATATCAGAAGTGAGCCAAGTATCGGGCAATCAAGCCATTGTGACATCACTGATGAGATTGGCTCTTATTGGTGGAATGAGTGGAGGAGTAGCCTAGTGGTTAGTGCAGTGGACTTTGATCCTGGGGAACTGGGTTCGATTCCCACTGCAGCTCCTTGTGACTGTGGGCAAGTCACTTAACCCTTCGTTGCCCCTGGTACAAAATAAGCACCTGAATATATGTAAACCACTTTGAATGTAGTTGCAAAAACCTCAGAAAGGCAGTATATCAAGTCCCTTTTCCCTTATGACATCACAATATCAGAACTGAGCCAAGTATCGGGCAATCAAGCCATTGTGACATCACTGATGAGGTTGGCTCTTATTGGTGGAATGAGTGGAGGAGTAGCCTAGTGGTTAGTGCAGTGGACTTTGATCCTGGGGAACTGGGTTCGATTCCCACTGCAGCTCCTTGTGACTCTGGGCAAGTCACTTAACCCTCCATTGCCCCTGGTACAAAATAAGTACCTGAATGTACCATGTAAACCGCTTTGAATGTAGTTGCAAAAAACTCAGAAAGGCGGTATATCAAGTCCCATTTCCCTTTCCCCTTTGGCTGCTCTGAGGTCCTGATCTCACCCGTAAGAATATCCTTCCAGCTCCTCTTTTTCTTCACACTGAACCAGACATAATGGTAAAAGAGAAAAATATGAGAATGGTAATGCTAATAGGGTTGTCAGTGCAAAGTGATTCTTTTGTATAGTATCCTTCTAATTCTGTAATCTTGTGCACACATTGTCATGATCAGAGTGCAAAATTGGCCACCTAGGTTATAGCGAGCAACACAGCAGAGGGAAATACCAGCACCGAAGTGTAGTCAAAGGCCAAAAGAAGGGCAGTCGGCCAGAAATTTGAATAAACTTTGTCTCCGTATTACTTGTGGCCAACTGCGCTTCTTTTGGCACTTAGGTCATAGAATATTGGCAGTTATGCAAATAAATTAATTGTTAAATTAGGTGCTAATTGGTGATGAGAACCAATAATGAGCCCTGAAACTAATTGACACTAATTTCCAGTTACGTGGATAACCCTACTTAGCAAAATTCTGTAATATTAGAGCCTAAATTCTATAGTGCATAACTTTGAGGGGGGTATGGAGGTGGGAAGGACATGGAGCGTGTCACAGTCCTACCTTGACTCCTGGATCGTAGTTCTGGCTGAACTTGATGCTCCTAGCAGTGTGACGCTCTCTCCACTCCAGGTACTGGCTCACATTACAGTCTAGGGAGCAGGATTCTCAGCAGGAGCCGTGGAGGCGGGTTCAGCAAGACGATGCCGTGTTCCAGGAAGCACTTAGCCACCTTCCGGATCTGGCATCGTGGCCTCTACATCTCTAAGCTCCTGGCTGTGTCTGGGTCTTGAAGACGCTCTTGGTTCTTTTAGATGTTCCTGAGTTCTTTCCTGGCTGTGCCTAGTGCTACTGTGTGATGGGGCTCCAGTGATGCTTTCCAACTATCTTGTGAGTGTGTTTCCAAGGTGCTTTCCTGTTACCGAGTGAGTGGGTTCCAGAGATGCTATCCCGCACTCATGTAAGTGGGTTCCAGACATTTTCCAGCTATCCGTCTGAGGGCTTTCAGAGACATTTTCCTATTACTGTGTGAGTGGGTTCCAGAGATGCTATCTCGCTATAATGTGCATTGTTATAGAATACACCTGTTCCACGTGCAATTTAGGCGTCGTGATTTATGCCAGGTTTTACTTATTCTTAGGCTTATTCTATAAAGTACGCCTAAATTAAGATGTACTTCATAGAATATGCTTAAGCGAATTTCATTTTGGCACCTAATTTTTAGATGTGATATATATAGAATCTAGTCCTATGCGCATAATTGCCATTTTTCAATTCATATTATAGGCGTCTAACTTTAGGCAGCCTTTTGAGAATTACCCCTATGGGGTAAATTCAAGAAAGGTCATCTAAAGTTAGGTGCCTAAGTTTCTATAAAAGTTGCTAAAAATTGCACAAACAATTTAATTGAATAATGAGCCAAGTACTGCCAATAATTGGGCCTTAACGATCAATTATCAGTGCTAAGTGGCTTCAGATAGAATTTACGTGTGTAAATCTAGGCATCAAGATCGGTGCATAAAAACTAGACTGGGTCCAAAAGTGGGGCATGGCCATGGGAGAGTCATGAGTGGATCAGGGAATTTCTTTAACCTACGCATGTTGTTACAGAATAAAAGGGGTCAGACGTGGGGATTAACACCAAGTGCTATACTGTAAACGGTGCCTAACTAAAACAGCTGTTTCGAGAATACCGCTAAGTGCTTTTTTTGGTGCCATTTACAAAATTCCTAAATGTGAATTCTATAACAGCAATAAACGCCCGGATTCTCTCTCTCTATATATATTTATTTATTTATTACATTTGTATCCCACATTTCCCCACCTATTTGTAGGCTCAATGTGGCTTACATAGTACCGGAGAGGCGTTTGTAGACTCCGGTGTGAACAAATACAAAGTGATGTTGTGGTAAGATAAAGTTCATGTGGCACAGCCACATTAGGGAATCGTGCAATGGAAGAGTTGAGTTATGTCCATTACGTACTTTTGTTGTGTTGCAGAGATCAGGTATTTAAGTTGGATGGTAGGGTATGCCTTTTTAAACAGGTTCGTTTTTAGTGTTTTCCGGAAGTTTAGGTGGTCGTTCATAGTTTTCAAGGCTCCGGTGAAGTTGTGGTAAGATAAAGTTCATGTGGCACAGCCACATAAGGGAATCGTGCCACGGAAGGGTTGTGTTATGTCCATTATATATTTTTTTGTGTGTATGTTGCAGAGATCAGGCATTTATGTTGGATTGGTTGGGTCTGCCTTTTTAAACAGGTTTTAGTTGAAAATCCACACGGAAACTGCAGCTTATTCTATAACAATGCGCATAACGTAACTGATTAACTAGCTAGTCAGCATTGTTAATTGGATGTTAACAAGCAATTATCAGCACTAATTGGTGTTAATTGAGATTTACATGCACAACTCGCTAAGTATATTCTATAATGTGCTGCGTCCAACTTCTAAATTGCATAGTTGAAAAGGGGCTGTGGATATGGGTCATGGGCATTTCTAAAAATCTACGCTCATTACTATAGAATACACCCAATCAGCACCTAAGTAAAACGTGGCCTAAATGAATGCGACCAAATTTGGTCACGTGGCAAACTGTTTGGCGTATTCTATATACCGCACAGAAATTAAAGTCTATTCTATAAAATTTAGGCGCAGTTTAAAGAATACACATAGGTATCATTTTTTCCACATGGATTTTTTTCAGGTGCCATATATAGAATCTAGTCCAAAGTGTGTAATTGCTATGGTTTGTTTCTCTTCATAATAAAAACATAAAAAAAAAAAATTTACTTATTTATTTATGGTAAATTTATACCCCACATTTTCCCATGTGGCTTACAATGTTACAAAAGGTTACAATGCAAGGAGGGTAAGGACACGACAGGTCAGAAAGACGGGAAAGAACAGTAGGATTACACAAGGATGCACGACTAGATTGAAGTAGCAACGGGTATAGTCTATTTGAGGTAGGTGGGGATTAAGCGTTAGTTGGTAGGATAAGCTTTCTCGAATAAAAATGTTGTTAAGGATTTCTTGAATAGTTGGTGGTCGTCAATCTCCTTTAGATGCCTTGGTAGAACGTTCCAGGACTGTGGGCTGATGTAGGAGAAAGATGATGGAAAAAGTAGCTTATACTTAACAGACTTGCAGCTTGGATAGTGCAGATTAAGGTAGGATCGAGCAGTTACTGAGGAATTTCTTGATGGTAGATGTATGAAATGCAGCATGTAAGCAGGGGCTTCCCCATATTTTATTTTGTGAGTCAATGAGCAGATTTTGAAGGTAATAGGGTCTATAACGGGTAGCCAGTGTAGATTAAAACGAAGAGGCTGTGCATGGTCAAAGCGTGAATTGCCTAATATTAGCCTTGTGGCTGTGTTTTGAGCAGTCTGTAACTTTTTCAGAATGAAATTTCGGCAACCAGCATAAATTACGTTGCAGTAGTCAATACTACTAGAGTAAGTCTGCATTTACGCACTAACATATAGGAATGATCACTTATGCCATATCTTACATAAGTACATAAGTAATGCCACACTGGAAAAAGACCAAGGGTCCATTGAGCCCAGCATCCTGTCCATGATAGCAGCCAATCCAGGCCAAGGGCACCTGGCAAGCTTCCCAAACGTACAAACATTCTATACATGTTATTCCTGGAATTGTGGATTTTTCCCAAGTCCATTTAGTAGTGGTTTATGGACTTGTCCTTTAGGAAACCGTCTAACCCCTTTTTAAACTCTGCCAAGCTAACCGCCTTCACCACGTTTTCCGGTTTCGAATTCCAGAGTTTAACTATGCGTTGCATGAAAAAACATTTTCTCCGATTTGTTTTAAATTTACTACACTGTAGTTTCATCGCATGCCCCCTAGTCCTAGTAATTTTGGAAAACGTGAACAGACGCTTCACATCCACCTGTTCCACTCCACTCATAATTTTATAAACCTGCTATGAGAATCTTTTGCTGTGATGCTACCAGTGTATAAACACGATTATAATTGTGAGTACAGGCCAGGGGTTCTCAGCCCAGTCCTCGGGACACACCTAGCCAGTAAGGTTTTGTGTAAATCTGTGGTCAATAAGATGGTGGACTACTGTGTAACTCTTAAGATGCCTGCCTTTTGTGGAGCAGAGTTTGCCCAACTCTGTAAAACAGCAAGGTAAGGTCAGACAGTATTTCGGTATAATCTTAATATTCTACTTGCAATCATAGCAACAGTGAGGGGTGAAGAAGGAGGTTAAGCCCTAGGACTATTCTGTGCAAAGATTTATGGTTGGAGGTTATGAGACTAGTTTTGCTGGAACAAGTAAATCAAATGTTTTTAGATAAGGGGCCATCAACTGAAACAGCAGACTGAGAATTGTCACGTATACATAGTTAGAAAAAAAGGTATAAGGTTTATTGCTACAGAACCAGGAATCTTGCTAGCTCTGCGTAGCGCTTTTTGCTTTGCTCCAGGCTGGTAAATCCTCCACAGGAGCATAGAAAGGAAAAAGACTATCTGTATGTACTACTTATGAATTGTAATTGGCAAAGCAGCAATTAGATGTCTATTTTCCTATTTGTAATAAACAAGCTTCTATGATAAATTTATGATTGGCTAATGGTGTATCTCTTCCTGTGTTCTTTGATCCAAATTATTTTATCCAGGGAACAAATGTCTGAAGGTTTAGCCTTTCATCGTGCAACCTGTCTGATAAGGGGGCATAGGTATAAGGTTAAACACAGCCAAGGAGTTTTTCTCTGCCCATATTCAACAGATTGCTAAAACCTGTCGTTTTTTCCTTTATAACATCGCCAGAATTCGCCCTTTCCTTTTTGAACACGCTATCAGAACCCTCATCCACACTCTCATCACCTCTCGCTTAGACTACTGCAACTTGCTTCTCACAGGTCTTCCGCTCAGCCATCTCTCTCCTCTTCAATCTGTTCAAAACTCTGCCGCACGACTAATATTTCGCCAAAGTCGTTATGCCCATATCAGCCCTCTCCTGAAATCGCTTCACTGGCTCCCTATCCATTTCCGTATACAATTCAAGCTCCTCTTATTGACCTATAAGTGCATTCACTCTGCAGCCCCTCACTATCTCTCCACCCTCATCTCTCCCTACACTCCTTCCTTAGAACTCCGTTCACTAGGCAAATCTCTCCTAGTTGCACCCTTCTCCTCCATCGCTTACTCCAGACTCCGCTCTTTCTATCTCGCCGCACCTTATGCCTGGAATAGTCTTCCTGAGCCATTACGTCTAGCTCCATCCCTGGCTGCCTTCAAATCCGGGCTAAAGGCCTACCTGTTTGATGCTGCTTTCGACTCCTGACTTGTCACTTTTATCTTATCCTTGTGTCCTTCTGTCTGTCCTTCCCTTATCCTTATTGATCCTGTCTGTTTGTCCTGATTTAGATTGTAAGCTCTTTTGAGCAGGGACTGTCTTTCTTCATGTACGACTGGTAGCGCTATAGAAGTGATTTATAGTAGTAGTAGTAGTTCTCCAAGCAAAGAGAACTTCTCTAAGGCTGAAGTGTAGTCCACTCCCAGGGGCAGGGGTCGGGATTACAGTTTTCAGGATAACTACAATGAATACACATGAGAAAGATTTGCATGCACTGTCTCCATCATATGCAAATCTCATGCATATTCATTGTGGGTATCCTGAACACCTGACTGGCTAGGTGTGTCCTGAGGACTGGGTTGAGAACCCCTAGTATAGGCAATGGTAGAGAGGTTGGTTACACAGAGTCTCAACAGCAGCATAATGCAGCAATGAACACTGCAGATCCAAGACACTCTTCTCTTGTAAATGCATGCTAGCAGTGAGGTTATGAGAAGGGTGGTGCTACTCCTTTTATTATGGCTTACAAATTGCCTATGTTAATTAGGGAGATCTTTGGCACCTGTAATGCTTGCCAGATGCTGTGAAGAAGGAAGATGTCATTCTTGGACCCAGCTTGTCTTTGCAACATCACACACCATCTGTGATGTGGCAGGTGAGCCTGCATTGCTGTCATTGTAGCTCATACTGTCTTTCTGAAGTCTGCCTTATTTTTAATTGCCTGAATTAGGAGGGATCATGCATTTGGAGGAATGCCGCAACCTTTCTTTTAGGTCTGGCATGAAGTACTCCTTTGAGTCTGTACGACCTGAACTTGGATGACGAATAGCTGTTGCAGGTCCTGTCCAGTCATTCACGAGAAATAGAACAGGAGCTTTTCTGTAGGTTCTTGGTCTCTTACTGCATTTGTATCATTTTAACATCGCATCTGTGCCACGTACATTCAACTAATCATAAAAATGACAGAAGCAATTCTCTGTGCATGTGAAAAAATAGAGTTCTAATTTTCAGTATTCTGCTGTGGTTCATTGAGGGCAGGGAAGAAGCAAAAAGTGAAAAGCACTTCTTAGCGTGGCCTGTGAAAGCTTAAATTTGCTGTTTTTTTTTCTTTAAGCAAATGCATTAAAATTGCAATGTCTTAGCTTTTTTTCCTTTCATATGGTTTTACAGATTAGTATGATTCAGTTCATAGTCTCATGCACATCTTTTTGTAAATTGCCTGTGAGTGCTTTCTTTGGCCCTCTATGGGCATTTTAACATCCAAGAGTACAAAAATGTCAGTTTAGCCCCTACTGGCCAGTCAGAGCCAAACTAAAATGGTAATATTAAACACCTACATAAGTACATAAATAATGCCACACTGGGAAAAGACCAAAGATCCATCGAGCCCAGCATCCTGTCCACGACAGCGGCCAATCCAGGCCAAGGGCACCTGGCAAGCTTCCCAAACGTACAAACATTCTATACATGTTATTCCCGAAATTGTGGATTTTTCCAAGTCCATTTAGTAGCGGTCTATGGACTTGTCCTTTAGGAAACCGTCTAACCCCTTTTTAAACTCTGCTAAGCTAACCGCCTTCAGCATGTTCTCCGGCAACGAATTCCAGAGTATAATTATGCATTGGGTGAAGAAAACGTTTCTCCGATTTGTTTTAAATTGACTACACTGTAGTTTCATCGCATGCCCCCTAGTCTTAGTGTTTTGACAGTATGAAATTACATTCAGATTGCATATTCTGATGTTCAGAGCAAGATCTGGATTAATTGGTTCCCTGTATATGAGGCACAACCTTTGAAGACTCTTAGGTGGGGATAGGGGGGTTATAAAGATGCAGATTTTCACACTTAAATCCTCTATCATGGCCCCTTCCAAAACTGTCAGTCTCCAGCCCCCAGTGGAGATCTTCGGATGGCAGCAGCAAAAACAGGAAAAAAAAAATCAGTGTTCTGTCTCATCCTCCTGCAAGAAAAGAGACTTCACGGGGACTAACGGTGCCTGCCAGCTCACAGGCCCTGCTTGAAGGTCTCTACCCACTGGTCACTCAACTCAAAATATGGCCCTTTCTGTGGTGGATAAGCTCACATTGTTGCTGCCCCTAGTGTTCCTGTTCTGTAGTGGGGCTGTGCGTGAGTGTGTGTGGACATGTGTGTGCGTGTGTGTGCATGCACATATATTGAGGGGGGGGGACCTGTCATTGCTGCTGCAAACAAATGGGAGGATAAAATGAAATTCATAAATCAACAATGGAGCAACTAAATGGTTGAGACCTGCTTATTACCCCGAAAATAAGACACTGTCATATTAATTTTTGCCCCCAAAAATGTGCTAGGTCTTATTTTCAGGGGCTGTCTTATTTTTTGGGGAAACATCAGGGTTGGATCGGGGTTGGCCCGCCCACCCTCCGTCGCTCCCGGAACTTAAATGCCTCCTTTCACCTTCGCAGCAGCAGGGCAGGCCACTCCTTCTTTCCGTGTCCCGCCCTCGCCTGACGTAATGTCCGCGAGGGTGCAGCACGGAAGGAAGGAGAGGTCTGCCCTGCTGCTGCTTGCTGCGAAGGTGAAAGGAGGCGTTTAAGGTTAGTTCCGGGAGCAACGGAGGGTGGGTAGAGGGGGGTCCCGGCGACCTCGGATGGGGGGGCAGCCTCGTCCGACTCTCAGCGGCCCTGCTTTCAAACAAAAATTTGCTAGGTCTTACTTTCGGGGGAGGCCTTATATCTACCATTTCAGGAAAACCTCTACTAGGTCTTATTTTCGGGGGATGTCTTACTTTCGGGGAAACAGGGTAATATTTTTTAAAACCCATAATGCCCGAAAAAGCTAGATTAACCTGTGATCCCAGTATCCTCCATCTCGCAGCCATGATGAAAGGAACACTTTCACGGATTCCTTATCACAGTTGCTGTTGTCACAGACTATAGTGAGCTCCCTTGTGTACAATTACCTGTTCTTCATTCTTCAAACAGTGCAGTCTGAGTTTGATGCACAACCGTCCATGACTAGGACAAGCATCTGACTGTACAGTAGGTCAAATTGTTTAATTATTTGAAGGGGAGAGAAGATGAGTATGTGAATATCTGAGTTTATTGGTTTTAGTTTAGATTGGAGTGGACTGGAGGAGTGGCCTAGTGGTTAGGGTGGTGGACTTTGGTCTTGGGGAACTGAGGAACTGAGTTTGATTCCCCGCACAGGCAGCTCCTTGTGACTCTGGGCAAGTCACTTAACCCTCCACTGCCCCATGTAAGCCGCATTGAGTCTGCCATGAGTGGGAAAGTGCAGGGTACAAATGTAACAAAAATAAAATAGATACTATTGGAGATTCTACATGGAATGTTGCTACTATTGGGAGATTCTACATGGAATGTTGCTATTCCACTAGCAGCATTCCATGTAGAAGGCTGCGCAGGCTTCTGTTTCTGTGAGTCTGATGTCAGACTCACAGAAGCAGAAGCCTGCGCGGCCACATTGGTGATCGGCAAGGGCCGACTTCTATATGGAATGTTGCTAGTGGAATAGCAACATTCCATGTAGAATCTCAAATAGTAGCAACAGTGGAGGAGTGGCCTAGTGGTTAGGGTGGTGGACTTTGGTCTTGGGGAACTGAGGAACTGAGTTCGATTCCCTGCACAGGCAGCTCCTTATGACTCTGGGCAAGTCACTTAGCCCTCCATTGCCTGCCGCATTGAGCCTGCCATGAGTGGGAAAGCGTGGGGTACAAATGTAACAAAAATAAATTTAAATGTAGTTTATTACATGTTAATATTTGTATAGTGCTGTATCTCACTCTGGACATTTTTGGATAATAGGAAAGAAGGGTAGAAGTGTGTCAACCCCCCCCCCCCCCCCCCCCCCACACACACACACATGATGAGGGCCTTGGGGAATATGAGTATATGAAAATGTCATAACAAACTCTGTAAGCCACATTGAGCCTGCAAATAGGTGGGAAAATGTGGGATACAAATGGAATAAAATTAATAAGTAAATAAATAAATAATGCATACACTGAAAAACATGCACTAATGCACATGCATTCCTACAGTATTTGAGGCTAGAATGCTAGGCAATGAAGGACTAATGCCTAGGGACCCTGAGTTGTGGGACAGCCCAGCGTGAAGAAACAATTGCTCTGAATACTTTTTGGGTCATAATGAATCGTAGACATTAGAACACGTTCATTATTGCTCTCAGCCACAAAAAATGGTCTGGAAGCTGTGGTTGATGCACTATGAGGAAGTAAGGACTCCAGGATCCAGCAGCATTATCTGCAAACTGACCAGCTTGCTACAGGTTTTAAATAGAGAGATATATATAGTCCTGGCTTTATCTCATGAGATGTGTGGGATTGTAGTGGTTCTTTTGCTAGGGAAATCGGATTACAAATTCCTGTTGCAGGGGAGATAAACCTGGGATTATGGCTAGAAACAACTGGTCACTAGATGCATCAGGCTAGAGAAGGTAATTGTTTTTGTTTGTTCTAGGTCACAAATTCATTTCCTGTACTGTTAGGAACGTTTGTTTGGGATTTTGTTTAAGATGTTGTAAGAAAATAGTTTTCAGTGGGATCTCATGGTGTGAGACTGTAAAAGAACCATGCTTCACACTCACCAAACAAGCACTTTAAAAAGGTTTGGACGGCTTGCTAAAGAAAAAGTCCATAGACCATGATTAAATGGACTTGGGGAAAATCCACTATTTCTAGGATAAGCAGTATAAAATGTTTTGTACTTTTTGGGGGATCTTGCCAGGTATTTGTGACCTGGATTGGAAACAGGATGCTGGGCTTGATGGACCTTTGGTCTTTCCCAGTATGGCAATACTTATGTACTTATGCACCCCTTTACATTTTGGTATTTTTAGTTACTGTTGGTGGAATACCACCAAATTCTTGTCAGAATGGTAGTACACTCACTTTGCCAAAACGTAAGAGTGCTGTTGGTTTCCTGTCCACCTTATAATTGAAAGAGAAAAACGCCTAGATTTCGACCCAAATCGGGAGATAGACGTTTATCTCTCAAAAACGAATAAATCGGTATAATGGAAAGCCGATTTTGGACGTTTTCAACTGCACTCCATTGCGGAAGCGTACAAAGTTGACGGGGGCGTGTTGGAGGCGTGGCGAAGGTGGAACTGGGGCGTGGTTATCGGCCGAGGAGAGATGGGCGCCTTTCGCCGATAATGGACAAAAAGTATGCGTTTGTAGCTAGAATTTAGGGCACTTTTCCTGGACCCTGTTTTTTCACGAATAAGGCCCCAAAAAGTGCCCTAAATGACCAATTACCACCAGAGGGAATCGGGGATGACCTCCCCTGACTCCCCCAGTGGTCACTAACCCCCTCCCACCACAAAAAATGATGTTTCACAACTTTTTATTTTCACCCTCAAATGTCATACCCACCTCCCTGGCAGCAGTATGCAGGTCCCTGGAGCAGTTGTTAGGGGGTGCAGTGGACTTCAGGCAGGTGGACCCAGGCCCATCCCCCCCTACCTGTTACAATTGTGCTGCTTAATGCTTAGTCGTCCAACCCCCCCAAACCCACTGTACCCACATGTAGGTGCCCCCCTTCACCCCTTAGGGCTATAGTAATGGTGTAGACTTGTGGGTAGTGGGTTTTGAGGGGGGTTTGGGGGGCTCAACACACAAGGGAAGGGTGCTATGCACCTGGGAGCTCTTTTACCTTTTTTTTTTTTTTGTAAAAGTGCCCCCTAGGGTGCCCAGTTGGTGTCCTGGCATGTGAGGGGGACTAGTGCACTACGACTCCTGGCCCCTCCCACGAACAAATGCCTTGGATTTATTCGTTTTTGAGCTGGGCGCTTTCATTTTCCATTATCACTGAAAAACAAAAACGCCCAGCTCACAAATTGTCGAATAAAACATGGACGTCTATTTTTTTTCGAAAATACGGTTCGGTCCGCCCCTTCACGGACCCGTTCTCGGAGATAAACGCCCATGGACATAGACGTTTTCGTTCAATTATGCCCCTCTGTGTGTCTTTGGCTGGCAGCCTGTCACAGGAGCTGTCCAGACCCTGGTGCTGAACAGCAGTGAATCGCACTTTAAGCCCTAGGTTTGTTCGTCTTGTTTATTCATACATTGGGTATTTTTGGCACCTTATACTGTGAGAATGAGGATCTGTGAGAGAGCAGGTTTCATAGTATCGTTCTTCTTCCTATGAATTTTGTCCTATTTCTTACTTATGGTTTTGTATGTCCAGTACCACCTTGTTGAAGGAATGTACAGTAGTATCTTATTTACTGGTGGGTGTGAAGTAACCGTGGTTGTTGGTATTGCTTTCCGAGTACTTGCAATCTCCTTCTGCCCTGAGATCTCAAAAGGGGTCTTTTACTAGATTAGTGCAAGTTATCTGCCACAGACCCCATTTTATTCCTATGGGGCTGCTGCAAATAAGAACGCACTCATTTTAGTAAAAGACCCCCCCCCCCCCCCCCAAAAAAAAGGTTTTTCTATAAGCACAGCATTGTGGAGGCCGTGGTAAGTGGGTAGAAAGAATAGGCAGCTTGTTTTTTGATCACAATTTCTCCATAAGCAAAGGACAGCTAGAATGAGCTCAGATGGTGTTTGGAGGATACCCTCCAATTTTAAAGGCAAAAATCTCAAAGCAAGCTTACTTCTTTATCATTTATACTGAGTGAATATATAATACCTCATGACTAATACTGCAAAGCATATTCTTGAACTTTCCAGATTCATTAAAAAATGTTATCCACAGATTTATCTATTCTGTGGGCTCTTTTCTGTCTTTATATGTGTAATTTGCTGCCTTTTGTGTTGATTACTCTGTCAGTCACACTCTGAAAAATCACATTTGTGCTGCCTTTTCTGACATTTAATAATTGATTTTGTTTCCTGAGGCTGTAGTTTCAACTATCCCACTAAACCATGTCTTAATTGAAGATAAAATACAATATAATTATTTTCCTATGGGATGCAAATCTGGCAATTTTCTGCATGTTTCATGTGAGCTTGCATGATGCGTACAGGTGTAAAATGGTTCCTTTTTCTGGATCTAGCACAGTGGTTCCCAAATCTGATCCTGGAGGCACCTCAGCCAGTCAGGTTTTCAAGATATCCACAATGGATATTCATGAGAGAGATTTCCATGCAGTGGAAGCAGTTCCTTCATCCTGACATAGCAGTATTGTGAAACAAGTAGCCCTTGTCAAGGCTTCGTGGAATATGTGAGACATCTCATGATATAAATTACAAACATCGATTATGTTGGCTGTTTGAAGAACTGTGCCTGAGATGTTATGCTGGGGTTGCTCAAGCATTTTTTTTCAGAGATGAGTAAAGCAAATAACAGCACAAATGGCCCTTCAAGACAGGAATAATGAAGAGTTCTTTATTGAAAAGATGCAACATGGGCCATGTTTTGGAGACCATTCACCTGCATCAGGGGTCAAAAAAATCCAGAACTCCTTAATGAATCATGCAGGTCAGCCTCTTAAGAGCGTAATAATCTAATTGTGTTCAAAATCAATTGCAAAATGTCAACATGTGAGCAGTGAAAATGGCTGCCTTAACCTTACCAATGTGTGGAAAATGCTGTAGGTTGAAAAAACTGCCAAAGTAAGGTTAAGGCAGACCGCTACTAAATGGACTTGGGAAAAATCCACAATTTCGGGAATAACATGTATAGAATGTTTGTACGTTTGGGAAGCTTGCCAGGTGCCCTTGACCTGGATTGGCCGCTGTCGGGGACAGGATGCTGGGCTTGATGGGCCTTTGGTCTTTTCCCAGTATGGCATTACTTATGTACTTATGTTTGCCCAGCTGCCTTCCAGGTGCTGTGGAGGACTTGCAGCCTAGTCTGGGGTGACTCCCAGGTCCACCCCTATCCTTCCAGGGTCTTGGCTCCAGGAGCCTTGCACTGAATGTCGCATCTTCTGTAAATTTTTTATACTTTCTCTGTCCTATTTCTTTTGGCTCCAGTACAGTTCCTCTTCTTGGCACTTTCCCTTCCCAATCTCTTTCTTTATCTGAAACCACAAAATTACATGTGCAGTTGAGGGCATCTTTCTAGAACAGAACCACTTATGTGTGTACCTTAATTACTTAATTGGCCCTTGATTGGCAATAATATCAATAGCTGACCTTAAGCAGCATTAATTTGCAGTTATGCCCCTATTCTAGAAAGCGTGTGTGTAAACTGTATGGGGTAGTCATATGGTTGAGTCATGAGCATCAGTTCCACACATTTAGGCGTGTGCATTTACCACCAACAGTAGCACCTCCCATTTTGTCTTATCCCTTCTTCTCAGCCCTGAACATTCAGTGTTTCATTCCTTTCATTCAACCATCTCCATTCTGTCTGAGTACATCTCATCTTCATCGCTGTCATCATGCCTCTCCTACTCTTCTCCTTACTCTATTGCTTTGTCTACTGCTCTGCACTGGTGATATCAAACCCATTCCTGGTCCTCCACATCAGCTCTCATCCTATTCCTGCAGGTCACACAGTGATGTCACCATTTCTGTTCTTCTCCTCTCCCCTTCTTCTCTCCCTTTCTCATGTGCTCTGTGGAATGCCCGCTCTGTCTGTATCAAGCTTTCCTACATCCATGACATCTTTATCTCTTGTACTCTCCATCTTCTTGCCCTAATGGATACAGCTTTGCCTTGAAGACTCTGCTTCAGCTGCGGCCCTGTGTCATGGATGTTACCTTTTTTCCCCATACACCTCACCCAGTTGGCCGCAGAGGTGGTGTGGGGCTACTACTCTCACCCTCTTGTAGATTTCAGCCTCTTCTTCCACCTCAGTCTCACTGCTTTTCTTCCTTTGTAGTCCACTCCATCCATCTATTTACTCCTCTACCTCTCCAAGTAGCTGTCATTTATCGACCTCCTGATAAGTCCTTTTCTTCCTTTCTCTCTGAATTTGACTCTTGGCTTTCCCTCTTTCTTGAAACTTCATCTCCTTCCCTCATTCTTGGGGATTTTAACATTCGTGCTAGTGATCCCTCTGACTCTTATGACTCTCAGTTTCTCACTTTAACATCTTCTTTCAATCTTCAACTGTACTCCACTACCCCTACTCACCAGAATGGCCACTGTCTTGATCTTATCTTCTTCTCCACTGCTCACTACCCAGTTTCTGCACCTCAGCTCTTCTCCTCTCTGACCATCATCTGATAACTTTCACACTTAAACACCCTCCCCCCCCCCGTCCCATCCAATATCCACCAATATATTTAGGAATCTTCAGGCTATTGACTCTTCTACTCTGTCTTCCAGTGTTTCAAACCTCTTGTCAACCACCATGTTATCCAAGTCTGTCAATGAGGCTGTCTGTTCCTATAATACTATTCTCTCCTCTGCTCTGGATACTCTCGCTCCTCCAACTCCCTATTATGCAAGGTATACCAAACCCCAGCCTTGGCTTAACTCTAGAATCCGCTGCCTTTGTTCCTGTGCCCGATCTGCTGAATGCCTTTGGCTGAAATCCCATGCCCATGCTGACTTCATATATTTCAAATTCTCGCTGACCTCCTTCCAGTCTGCTCTTTTACTTGCCAAACAGGACTACTACAAACTCTCTTGGCTCAAACCCTTGATGTCTCTTTGCCACACTGAACTCTCTCCTCAAAGTGCCTTCACCTCTAACTCCCCCTTCACTCTCTCCCCAGACTCTGGCAGAGTACCTTCATGATAAGGTTAATAAGATTAACCTCAAATTCACAACCAAGTCACCTTCACCTCTCCTTCCCTCAGTCCATTCTCTCAACCCCCCTTCAACCCCTGCCTCCTTTTCTGAAATCACTCCTCCAAACCGACTGTTCCTCAGATTCTATTCCTACCCATCTACTTAGCACTCTCTCTCCTACTGTCATCCTTTCTATCTGTCATATCCTCAAACTTTCACTTTCCACTGCAACGGTTTCTGATGCCGTCAAAAATGCCGTAGTTACACCACTCCTCTAAAATTGGACCCAACCTGTCCTAACTATTGACCTCCCTCCCTCCTCCTTTTCCTATCCAAGATACTGGAATGTGCTGTTCACTGCTGTTGTGTTGACTTTCTTTCATCACAAGCTATTCTTGATCCACTTCAATCTGGCTTTCGCCCTCTTCATTCTGAAACAGCCCATGCTAAAGTCTCCAATGACCTATTCTTGGCCAGATCCAAAGGTCTCTATTCTATCCTCATCCTTCTTGAACTATCTGCAGCTTTTGACACTGTTGATCACTGCCTACTCCTTGATACGCTGTCCTCACTTGGATTTCAGAGCTCTGTTCTTTCCTGGTTATCTTCTTATCTCTCCCATCGCACTTTTAGTGTATACTCTGGCGGATCCTCCTCCACTTGTATCCCATTATCAGTTGATGTACCTCAGGGCTTTGTCTTGAGACCTCTTTTTTTTTTTCCATTTATACTTCTTCTCTTGGTGTTCTGATCTCATCCCATGGTTTCAGTATCACCCTTATGCTGATGACTTCCAGATCTACCTCTCCACACCAGAAATTTCAGCAGGAATCCAGGCCCAAGTATCAGTCTGCCTGTCTGACATTGCTGCCTGGATGTCTCAGCGCCATCTGAAACTAAACATGACCAAGACTGAACTTCTTATCTTTCCCCCCTAAACCAACCTCTCCTCTTCCCCCATTCTCTATCTCTGTGGATAACATTCTCATCCTTCCTGTCTCATCAGCTCGTAACCTTTGGGTTATCTTTGACTTTTCTCTCTCTTTGTCACGTCTGTGGCCGTGACCACCCTCATACTTACCCTGTTTCTGGGAGTCAGTGGCTGTGCTGGCTTCGGCTTGTCTCTGTGTCTGTCCCTGTCTTAGTTTCTCTCTGGCTCTGTGTGCTGATTGCCCTACTGAATCTCACCTGTGTGGGCTTTGCCTCTTCCAAGATGGCTGCCGCCTCTTCGTCTCTGCCAGTTTCCAAGATGGCTCCCGCTGTTACTTTCTATGGGATGCCTGCTCTGAGTGTCAAGCCTCTGTTTGGTTGCAAGGTGATTGCTGCACCTGTGGCTCTGGTGTTGAGGGGCTTTATTAGTGACTTGGAAACTACAGTCCTGGCCTTTGCATTGCCATTCCCTCCGCAGTGCCTTAGGTCCCGAGGTTAGTGTACTGTTAGCACCGTTTTGCTTTCCTTGTTATTTGTTCTATGGGTCTCCTACCCTTTTGTGGGTTTTCAGCCCTTCTGTATGTATTTGTTCTATGGGTCTCCTACCCTTCTGTGGGTTTTCAGCCCTTCTGTATTTATTTGTTCTGTGGGTCTCCTACCCTTCTGTGGGTTTTCAGCCCTTCTGTGTTTATCGCTTGTGGGTTTCCAGCCCTTCTGTGGTTATCGCTTGTGGGTTTCCAGCCCTTCTGTGTTTATAGCTCTGTAGGGTTTCAGCCCTTCTGTGTTTATAGCTCTGTAGGGTTTTTGCCCTTCTGTGTTTATCGCTTGTGGGTTTCCAGCCCTTCTGTGTGTATAGCTCTGTAGGGTTTCAGCCCTTCTGTGTTTTTTGCTCTATGGGTTTCCTACCCTTCTGTGTCTAGCTCTGCTAGCTCTCTGTGTTTGTTCCTAGTG